>NC_037677.1:90552365-90834903 GCF_003255815.1 Theropithecus gelada
GAAAAAGAAAGAAAGAGAAAGAAGGAAGGAAGGAAAGAAAGAAGGAAAGAAAGAAGGAAGGAAAGAAAGAAAGAAAGAAAGAAAGAAAGAAAGAAAGAAAGAAAGAAAGAAAGAAAGAAAGAAAGAAAGGGAAAGAAAAAAAATTGGGGGAGGCAGATTAGAGATTAGAGAATTATGAATATTCATTCATCCAATAAATAGTCAATTGAGTGCCTGCCGTGGACTGGACGCTATGCTAGGCACTATATTGTGACAGTGGAGGGGACTGGATTGAAGAAGAATGAAATAATACCCTGGATCCCTGATATTCACAGTCTGTTACAGATGGAGATGGGCATAGAGATGGGAAACCAAAGCACAGAGCAGCCAAGAACCAAGCCCTAGATGGTCACAAATCCATATCTCACAGAAGCGTGATCTGAACTATCATGGAGCTCTTACCCTGCCTCTAGTCTACCTGTAGGAAATATAATAGAATGTAGCACAATATAGGAAACATTTGCAGAATGCCTGCCACCCCTGTTCTAGCTAGGGATGAAAAAAATGAAATGAAGCACTGTTCTTAATTCTAGGAGTTGATTTTGCTTAACAGAGAGACAGACATGAACCAGTGGTTACATTGCAGCATGATACACAAAAGGCAAAGATTGGTGATTAAGAATGTGGAGTTTGATGACAGATAGACCTAAGTCCCAGATCAACCACATAGAAACTGCATGATCTGGGGCAAGTTACTTAACTCCTCTCTTCTAAGTTTCATCATCTTATCTGTAAAATAGGACAATGCAGACACTTGTCTCAGGTAATTATAATGGGATAAAAAGTAAATTAATGAATATAAAGTGATTAGTACACTGTCCAAAGAAAGTGGAGATAGAGCAAAGAAGGCACTCAGAAATGGCAAGAACAAAGGCTTAGCTGCAGGATGTGTCTCAGGATGGGAGCTGGAGGGGTCAGGTTTGGCAGGAGAGGGGAACATGCAGGGGGCCTTGAGAAATGGAGCTGGAACGGGCATCCTGGTTTGCAGGTGCACTGGGCCCTAGGTCAGGGCAAATCTTGGGAGGATAGGGATCCAGGACAGCAGCTACCCCAACTCTTGCCTTCAAGGTTCATTTCTTCCATTCACACGTGGCCCTTATCACTATTCCAAGGTGTATCAGCCACAATCAGTTCTCACCTTCCCTGGAAGTTCTCTCTGGTCTTCCTCCCTAGCTCAGTTGGATCATGCACAGGCAAATAAATCCCTTTTCTCCTTCTCTAGCTCAACCATGAAAAAGTTGGAATTTTTTAATGCAAAATTTTCCTTTCCAAGGCAAAGAGAGAAAGGATGGAAGGAAGAGAGAGTAGGAAAAGGGACTATAGGAAGTGGAAGGAAAGGGAAAAGGAAGGAAAGGATATATAGACACACAAAAACACAGAAACAGATATGTTCAGCAAAGCATACCTCATTTATCAAAAGTGGGTCACAGATCAGCCTTGCCAATGGATTCCACTTGTAGGACCTCCAGTGCTTATTCTCTTCCTTGCTTCTGCCCTGAATGTCTGGACTTGGAGAGATTAAACCAGTTGTCTGAGAAGAGTTGGCTACCATGGCTGCCATGTCTATTCCAGAACTTTCTAACCTCTCACACAGCACCCCAAGTCTTTAATCCCCTTGGCCCTGTTCGTTCCACTCTACCTTGACACTGGTTATAGTAAAAGGACTAGTCCTGAAGATTTAGCATCACTGGGAGAAAAATGAAATGTAATGAAAATTAGAGTCAGTTAAGAATGGAGGCATTTTTACTATGACACAGCACCACTGTAAAAAATCTACCCATGTGTGCCAAGGGGTCCACGCTGCTAAACTCCTCCCCTGAGTCAGTGCATTTGAGCACTCTTGGCGCAGTCCGCATAGCCAGAGCAGCCCAAGGTTTTCACTTCAAAATCTTGGTGTGGTCAGTTCACACAGGCTACTTGAATCAGTCTTTGAGCCTTGACTGATCTGAGCCAATCAAGTTCACAGAAAACTGACTTCTAAACCCAAATGCCATTTCTCAATGTCTGAGAGCTACATGCAGCTCAGTCGCTGCGGGTAGTAAAAACAACAGCAATAATAACTGCCTTTTATTGAATAATGCACTACATGTCATAAACTGTTCTAAGTGCTTTACCAGCATCAACCCTCTTGCAACTAAAAGTGTGGGCCCAGAACCATCAGAATTTCAAGCCTCACATGAGACTTCGGGTCAGAAACTGTGTTTTTTACACTTGATCTTAGCCAAAAGGCCGAGAAGTGATAGAAACTGCGCTTTTTAAAATAAAATTCCCAGATAAAAAGCTAGGTTCTAGTTCTGGCTATACAACCTTAATCTTTTCTCCTCTGCCTTCTGTCTTTGAGTCCCTTAGTCTCATTCAGTTTCAAGGTCAACTTTAAAATCCCCCAATTCCCATCCATTGAGAAAATGTTTGAAGATTCTCTTTGGCACCCAGAGTCCATATTCAACAATGATAAAACCCACTCAGAGTGACCAGAAGGAAGTTCTGGTTGATGGTTTTTCCTTCAGAGACAGCAGGGGCTGGGCAATCGGGTCCCTTCAGGTGAAGGGACTACAGAGTAATTAGATATGATTCACCTGCTGTCTCAAAGTAGTATCTTCTTGTATTTTTTTATATTTATATCTGTAACTGTAGACAAAAAGGAAATTGCCCTGAAAGAAATAACTGGCCAGTGAGTAATTAGGACTCCAACGGAGTAAACGAGCCACCTGTCTTATGTGTATAAATGACCTATTTCCCTCCATTGCTAACTTTCATGTGCTTATAAACAAGTAGATGTTAACACACTCCCGGTGTATATGACAACCTACGTGGAGGTCATGCAGAAACATGCGGGCCTTCCATTATGGCCCCACCGCTGTGCTGAGTGTTGTATGCATGTCTTCTGTACTTCTCAAAACAACCTGGCAGGGTGGAATTATAATCCTCATTTCAAAGATGGGAAAACTGAGACTTAGGGGCTAAGTTTATGCCCCTACAATTTCAATTATTTAAGAAGGAGACTGAGGAGAGAGAAGACGGCTGGTGACTTCAGATCCTTTGTTGTCCTGAACCCAAAACTTTCCTGCCTCAGTCTACAAGCCCAAGGCCCTGTGGTTAGGCTTAGTAGTTTCCCTTGTTTTAGCAGACTGTTTGAAGAAGATGTAGTGATCCCAATCCACTTCCACTCAGAGGCACACCAAAGTATTTGTTCCAGTCACATAGGATAGTTTACCTGTGAGGAGTTTAGGGAAATTCATTTCTGCTATCTCATCTGTGAAGAGTTTAGGGAAATTGATATTCTGCTGTATCATCTCCTATCTTCCATGATGTTTTGCAGTCATTCTAGCTGGGAGTTCACAGGATGTTAACCAGATGGCCTGCTGTTCCGAGTGATTAATTAGAGGGTTGAGCATCTAGGGAGTATCTAAGCAAGGATTTGAACTTGAGTACATCCTACTTCAAAGCCCATGCCTCTGAGCACTCTCCTTTATATGATATGGAGCCCTGGGGAGGCCTCTGGTTGGAGGAAGCATGTGCAGTGAATGAAGGTGCCCAGGACTCTCAGGCCTGCAGCCCTGATTTGCGCAGTGAGAGCTGGCAGCAGTCCAGTGGGCATGGGGGTTCACAGATACCAGGTTCCAGCAGTCTGAGCTGTCCATGGTCAGCTGTGGGGGCCAACACCTCCTTTGTCTGTACTGCTCAGGCTCTCCAGAGAGAGGCCAGCAGCTGTTCCTCCATGTCCTATAACTGTTTTATACCAAATCAGAAAGAAACTGACCTCAGGAGGTAAATTTGAGGTCTCCCCCAGACCTGTATCATTCATGTGCATTTTCTTTACGTGTCTCATTGGGCTGGCCTCCATCCTCCCACCTCCCACTGCCATCATGGAAATCATCTCTGACAAGGCCAAACAGCCTATCTAATCCCCTGGACTTTGGCCAATAGTGGGTTCCATAAGGACTCCCCTTGGTCTTTCACAGCATAGAACAATCAGGAGCTTGTTGCAAATACTCACTTGGGTGGAAGTCAAGGGAAAGCAATGAGAATATACATGAAGGGATCAATTCTTAAGACAATTGGTGGGCAAATGGACGCAAACTTAGCCCAAGACATGAAAGAATAACAAATACCTCCAAGATTTTGGTCCTGGGGAAATGAAGGTTGTGCTATAAAAAGAATGTGAAAAGTTGGATCCAGTTTGGATATCTTGACTTTGAGATGCTGGGACATTCAAGTAGAATGCCAACAGAGGCATTAGGATTTTATTGGGGCGAGAGGTCAAAACCAGAGTCACACATTTATAAGCCATGTGCTTAACTGCGATGGTTACAGCTTGAGGTGAGCTTTCTTAGGATGAGAGAGTGGTGTGCAAAGGACTGAGAACTTTCAGGCTGAAAGGCTGCAAGGGGGCCAGAAATGAGCACCATGGCTGGAGAGTTAAGAAGAAAGCCACAATAAGGTAGTGTCCTGAGCCAAGACTCAAAGAAGGTCCTTGGAGTTGGGCTTAAAGTTGTAGTTTCCCAAGCCCCCTCCACAAAACAACTCTGTGGTGATTTTAACACACCCAGTCATAGTATCCCAAAATGAATCACTAGACACTTTAGCATAGTCGTTTTGTTCCTATGAGAAGTGGGTTCGACTGGCTAGCCATATAAAAAAGAATGGAACTGGACCCCCTACCTCTCACCATATACAAAAATTAACTCAAGATGGATTAAAGACTTAAATGTAAGACCTCAAACTGTATAAGTCCTAGAAGAAAACCTAGGAAAAGCTCCCTGGATGTTGGCCTAGGCAAAAAATTTATGACTAAGTCCTCAAAAGCAAATGCAACAAAAACAAAAATAGACAAATAGGACTTAATTAAACTAAAGAGCTTCTGGACAGCAGAAGTGGGTTTGACTTTGTCAATAAAGATTTTCTACTTAAATCATCAAACGTAGCTTAAAAACTTATTAACTGCATAGTTAAATATAAAACAGTTCCTATACAACCTTGTTTATTGCTAGATTAGATACATCGCATAGGTGGAATCCACATAGTAAGTACACAATGAGTACTAAATGTGTAATAACATTTGCTCAACAAGTGGAACGCTGCAAATCTATGACCTTCTAGGTTTTGGTCCCATTTCAGTTGAAAAGGGAAAATGAACAATTATGAGTTCCCTCATAATTTAAACTCTGGTACCCAAACTACAGCAAATGGTTAAAAGCCTGGGCTTTGGAGTCACCCGCATGTGATTCAGAATTCTGGCCTCATTAATTAACTACCTGTGAATATTTGGACAAGTTACTTAACATCTCTGAGTTTCCTCATCTATAAAATGGAATACTAATTGTACATCAGCCACGGAGTTGCTGATAGAATTGAATAAGATACTTAAATAAGAATTTTCAAGTAATATACTTAGATAGCTAATAAGCAGCACATTCTGTAAATGTTAGCAAATAATTTTATCAGTATCATTATTACTGCTGCCTTTTATAGGGGAAAAAAATTCCAAGTCCATATGTGTTTTTCTCATTAACTTAAGTGACTTGACCTACCCAAAGTCTGGTACAGGTTATTTCTGCAATAGTATGTTCAAAATCAGAAATATCATGCACTGATTTTAGGTCATAGAGCTATTTTAATTGATACTCGTATCATCAAAGGTTGAAAATGTGATTATAATAACAAACAACAATAAAAGGTGCATGTTCAACATTACTTTCAAAATATATATAGATTTTCTTTCTTTGAAACAAACATAATTTTTAAAAATATCAGATTGTTTATGATATGAAGTCATGGTTACAGTCACGTTGCAATTTACCATCTGTTCTTGTCCAAAATACAGGTCCAAGTTAGAGCCAGAATTGCAAAACGACAGTAAATGTCTGTTGGTCTTGTACAAAGCCCTTCTCAGTTAGACCATACTTAAACATGGAATATATTCATATAGAAATGAATGTAGAGTTAAACATGAAAATCAATCAATGCAATATATCACATTACTAGAACAATGGACAAAAACCACATGGACATCTCAATAGACATAGAAAACCCATTTCACAAAATCCAACATCTTTTTATGAAAAAAACACTCAACAAAATAGAAATAGAAAGGAACTTCCCCAACCTGATAAAGTGCATCTATGCAAAGCCCACAGCTAACATCACACATACTGGTGAAAGACTAAAAACTTTCCACCTAAGGTCAAGAACCAAAAATGATGTACTGTCAGTTCTAGCCAGGGCAGTTAGACCTAAACGAATGGAAAGACATCCTGTATTCATGAAATGGAAGATTTAGCATTGTTCGAATGGCAATATATTTGCAAAGCAATCTGTAGATTAAGTACAATCTGTATAGAATTCAACCTGTCTTTTTTGCAGGAATGAACAGGGAACCCAGAATAGCCAAAATAATTTTTTTAAAGATTTCTCATTTCAAAACTTACTACAGAGCTGTAGTAACCAAAATATTGTGATACAGGCATAAAGACAGACATAAAGACCGATGGAATAGAACACAGAGCCCAAAAATAAACCCTAACATATATGGTCAAATAATTTTCAACAAAGACGCCGAAACCATTCGGTGGGGAAGGAACAAGCCTTCCAGTAAATGGTGCTGGGGAAACTGGATATCCACATGCCAAACAATGAAGTTGGACCCTTACCTTGCACCATGTATAAAAGTTAACTCAGAATGAATCAAAGACCTACACAGAAGACCTAGAACTATAAAATTCATAGAAAATGTAGAGGAAAAGCTTCACGATATTGGGTCTGGCAATGATTTGGATATATACCAAAGGTACAGGTAAGAAACGAAAAAAATAGATAAATTGGAATTAAAAACTTTTCTGCATCAAAGGACACTATCAACAGAGTAAAAAGGCAACCTACAGAATGGGAGAAAATATTTGCAAATCACATCTATAATAAGAGATTAATAGCCAGAATATATAGAGAACTAAAATTCAACAACAAAAAACCCAACAACACAATTCAAAAATGGGCAAAGGACTTGAATAGGCGTTTCTCTAAAGAAAATGTACAAATGGCCATTAAGCACATAAAAAGATGCACAGCATCATTAGTCATTAGGAACATTAACATCAAAACCACAAAGTACAGGACGGGCATGGTGACTTATGCCTCTAATCCCAACACTTTAGGAGGCCAAGGTGGGAAGATTGCTTGAGGCCAGGAGTTCAAGCCCAGCCTAGTCAACATTGCAAGACCCCTGTCTCTCTCTCTATATCTATATCTATATCTATATCTATTTATATTTATCTATTTATATAAATATATAACTATATATTTAAAACTATATATTTATATGTATTTCAAATTATATACTTAATATATATATATTTAAAACTATATATATATATTTAAAACTATAAGGTACCACTTCACCCACTAGGATAGATAATTGGGAAAAAAAAGTAAAAAGAAAACTAGTGTTGACAAGGATGTGGGGAAATTGAAGCCCCAAACATTGCTGGTGGGAACTTAAATTGGTACAACCCCTGTAGGAAACAATTGGAATGTCTTCCAAATGCTAAACATAGGAGTTACCATATGATCCAACAATCCACTGCTAGTTATATGTCCAAGAGAAGTGAAAATATACATTCACACAAAAATTTTATCCAAATGCTCATAACAACATTATTCATAACAGCCCAAAAATGTGGACAATCTAAATGTCCATCAACTGATGAATAAACAAAATGTGGTGTATACATACAATGGAATATTATTCAGTTATTAAAAAGAAATGAAATAGTCATACATATTACAACACTGATAAACCTTTAAATCATTATGCTGAGGGAAAGAAGCCAGACACAAAAGGCCACATATTCTATGATCCCATTATATGAAATGTCCAGCATGGGGCAAATCCTTAGGGATAGAAGGTAGACTGGTAGTTGTCAGGGCCTGGGTGAGAGGGACTGGGGGAATGGAGTGATGGCCAACATATACAGGCTAACATGTTTTAGGAGGTGATCTACATTCTGAAATTGATTATGGTGATAGTTACATAACTCTGAATATACTAAAAACCACTGAATTGTACACTTTATTTTTTTTGTTCTTGTTTTTAAAAAAATACAGAATGCTTCACAAATGTATATGTCATCCTTGCGCAGGGGCCATGCTAATCTTTTCTGTATCATTCCAATTTTAGTATATATGCTGCTGAAGTGAGCACAAATTGTATACTTTAAACTATACACTTTAGAAAGTCAAAAAAAAAGAGAGAGAGACAGGGTCTCACTCTGTCGCCCAGGCTGGAGTGCAGTGGCGCAATCATAGCCCACTGCAGTCTCAAACTCCTGGGCTCAGGTGCCCCTCCCACCCCAGCCTCTCAAAGTGCTGGGATTATAGATGCGAGCTACTGTGCCCAGCCTAGAAAATAAATGTTACGGCATGTGAATTATATCTCAGTTTAAAAAAAGAATGGACATAAATAGCTCAGCAGTGTTTTAGCATGAAAGAATTTAACTCTGAGAATGTTCTGACATCTTGATGGGGTGTGATAATAATGCCACAGTGGAAGGGATGTGAATATTAACAGAAAAAAAAAAACTGTTTCCTCTACACTCACACTTCCGACACCAAATGTGTGGGGGTTTTCCACACCAACAATCTATTCTCCGTCTCTCCTGACACCAACTGGGTGTTTTATAACACAATTCTGACATTTTCCACCCGGAGCTAGCATCAGACACCACGGGTTAAGTAGGGGCTCAGTGCCACAGGACTGCTCCCACGTCAGACACCAATCACAAGTCCTGGGCCTTTGGTATTTCTGACCAAATTGGCTACAAATGGGGGTCTTCATGACTCTCTTCTGAGGTTCAATCATTTGCTCTAATGGGCTCATAGAACTCAGGGAAACACTTTACTTACTTTACCAGTTGATGATAAAGGATGCAAATGAACAGCCAGATGAAGGGGTGCATAGAGCAACGTGTGGGGAAAGAGGTGTGGAGATTCCATACCCTCTCTGGATGACCACCTTCCCAGCACCTCCTTGTGTTCATTCACCCAGAAGCTCTGTGTACCTCATAGTTGAGGAATTTTTATTGAGGCTTCATCACCTCAGCGTGATTAATTTAGTCAGTCTTCAGTTCCTTTCCCCTCCCCAGAGGATGGTGGGTGGGGCTTAAAGTTTCAAGCTTGTAATCATGCCTTGGTTTTTCTGGTGCGCAGCCCTCATCTTGAAGCTATCCAGGAGCCCACCAAGAGTTACCTCATTAGAACAAAAGACACTCCTATCACTAGGAAACTAAGGGATTTAGGACCATAGATGAGGGAAAAAAAGATGCTCCTAGAGTTTTAGGAGCCCTATGTCAGGAACTGGGAGCAGAGACCATATATATATATATATCTTTTTTTTATTTTATTGTGTCACACATATTCTTTTCATAGAGGGAAGAGCTGAAGAGTTAAGAACAGCCTTTTTTGGTGTTTTGGGGGAGCGGGGTCTTTTTTCAATGGGGGGATTCATTAGTACAGTGTGTGGCAAGATGATACAGACATTTCTTTTTATAAGAGTAAGTGAGGTATCACTTGGGATCTTAAAAAATATTTTCTTTTTATTATTGTGGGCACCACACCAAAGGGTGCAAGTTGCAGGTTATAAAAACAAAGCAAAAGTTTCCATAGCCTGAAATGGTTGGAAATATGACTGAGTCTCCTCGTTAAGCTTCTAAGATGAAAGGCTCCAGAATTCCTTCTTCCTCTTGCAAATGTTAAATTAATGATGATAATAAGATGACTGATTATTGAGGGCTGAATATGTAGTAAACATTTACATGCATTTTCTTGTTTTAATTTCCCCATCATCACTGTGACATATCCATAGTTGTTTAGAACATATCCAAGGTCATGAAGCAAGTCAGCAACTGAGCTGGGCTGCGATCACACATATTAGTCCCAAGATCCCACTCTACTTCTACTCTGGGGGAGCTGCCCCCAGGAGCTTACAGCACCTGAGATCCTAACCACACCAGTAAGGGAGGCAGTGGAGTATGGAGACAATGCCCTGGACTGGGAGTCAGGGTCCCCAAGTTCTGGTCCACCTTTGCCACTAATCAGCTCTGTGACCCTGGGCAAGAAGCTTGGGCAAGAAGCTCAGAGGCATGGTTTTCTGATGTGTAAAGTGTGGAAAATTCATCCCAGCTCTCCCTGTAGTTCCTTCCAATTCAGGCATTCAGCCTGAGTCCTCCCTCTTTCACCCTCTGATTGTCATTTGTGTACTGAGACTAAAAGGAAGAAAACCTTCGAGTCAGTGTAGGCTGGTGATTTCAAGATGCTGGACTTTGGTGTTGGACCGATGTGGCACTGGTTCCATTACTTATCTCAGTGTGATGTTGAGCAAGTTCTTTAATTGTGTCCCCATCTGCTAATGGGAATAATAACAGCATGGGGTGCTGTGCTGTCTACATAGAGTGGTTGTGAGGATAGAGTGAGATCTTGGTAGAGAGCTTTAATGCAATTCCTGGCACACTGTAAGTACTGGGATGTTATATTATTATATGTTAAATAATATTATAATTTATTTATGATGATGGTTGTTGATTGTTATAAAACAGAGACACAGAATCCTTTCAGAATAATTAGTGTAGTTTAAATAGTTCACCCAGGTCAGACTTTGGAGCTCAGATTGCCTGCTTAGGCTGAGTTTTGAAACCATTCCATATCTAGAAGGTCAGCCATACCTCAGGACTATGCTGCTGGGTAAGAGGGCATCAGATTGTCACCAAAAACACTCCAGAGTTCCCCCTCTTGTAAACTTTGAGTCAGTGATGCCATCTTCCCCTATATGAGACAACATACTCTTACAACTTACCATATGAATTTTGACTCACATATTCTTTTTTACCCAATGTAATCAGAAATAGATGAGTGATCAGTGAGTATTGATAAAACAGTTAGTTAATGTGCTATAAAAGGAATAGATGAGAAAATGCTGCTCCCTGGAAATTTCCCCATGCGGGTAGGGAATTTTTCTCTTTCAATGTTATTTAACATAGTAAGCACAGATAAAGTTATATTTACAAGATTGTTTATCACAGTGTTATTATAATGGTAAAAAGATGTAAATATAACATAAAGAGCCATCAAAAATCTAATATTACAAGAATAGCCTCAGAGTTGGGGGAAAAGTGCATTATAGAGTTTTTTTAAGCTAGAAAAGAATGTGTTCTCTGATCCTAATTTTGTGAATATTGCGTGTATTTATAGATAAATATGAAATGCAACAACAAAAGTATTAGCAGAGATTACCTCTGGGTATAAGATTCTTATTTTAAATTTTCTTTTTTTTTTTTTTTTTTGAGATGGAGTTTCGCTCTCGTTGCCCAGGCTGGAGTGCAATGGCGCAATCTCGGCTCACCACAACCTCCGCCTCCCGGGTTTAAGCGATTCTCCCGCCTCAGCCTCCCGCAAATTTTCTTCTTTATACTTCTTTATATTTTCTACGTTTTGCACAGTGAGCAAAAGTTGTTTTTTTGTTAATGAAGATTCTATCAACTTTTTTCTTTTTGCTCTAAGGCTCTTCTGTCTGGTAGATTGTTTCATCTAAATATGTCTTTTTTTTTTTTTTTTTTTTTTTTTTTTGAGACTGAGTCTGGCTCTGTCGCCCAGGCTGGAGTGCAGTGGCCGGATCTCAGCTCACTGCAAGCTCCGCCTCCCGGGTTTACGCCATTCTCCTGCCTCAGCCTCCCAAGTAGCTGGGACCACAGGCGCCCGCCACTTCGCCCGGCTAGTTTTTTGTATTTTTTAGTAGAGGCGGGGTTTCACCGTGTTAGCCAGGATGGTCTCGATCTCCTGACCTCGTGATCCACCCGTCTCGGCCTCCCAAAGTGCTGGGATTACAGGCTTGAGCCACCGCGCCCGGCCTCATCTAAATATGTCTTAACTCTCAGTCTGAATATATTGGTTTTTTTTTTCTCTTTTAAGTACTGACTTAGAAGTAATATGCTTCATTGATTTTGTGAGCTCATCTTTTTCATGTAAGGTTCAGGACAAGCCAGACACATTTGTTGCGAGATTGATTTTGTTACTTTGAAAACCAATAACAGATAATAAGATAAAATCACCAATTAACTAACCTTTTTCTAAACCCATCGCTTCCCTGTTGAAAGCAATTTTCAGCTCTTCCTGAGATTTAGTGTATTTAAGTCAGCTCTGAATCTTCTATAAGAAGAAATCAATGTTCTTCTCTCTCTGTCTTATTTTATGTAATTAGAATTGCACCACTAAAGGACTATTAAATGTACAATTGAGAATCTAATACTTTAAAAAAGTCTACAAAATTAACTCAAAGCAAAGGAAAATGGATAGAGTAGATAAAATAAGTTTTTCCTACTTTCTTCTCTAATTGTAACTTAAAATAACTTTAAAAAAACCAATATTACCATATATATTGGAAAAAAAATCTGAACAGGCCAAAACCTGAGCCAGTTTTTTGAGCATGAGAAGATTGAGATTTTGTTGCCTTGAATTTTTTGGATATCATTTTGATTTTTTTTTTTTTTTTTTTTTTTTTTGAGATGGCGTCTCACTCTGTTGCCCAGGCTGGAATGCAGTGGTGTCATCTCAGCTTACTGCAACCTCTGCCTCCTGGGTTCAAGTGATTCTTGTGCCTCAGCCTCCCAAGTAGCTGGGATTACAGGTGCCCACCACCTCGCCTGGCCTCTTTTTGTATTTTTAGTAGAGACGGGATTTCACCGTGTTGGCAAGGCTGGTCTCCACCTCCTGACATCAGGTGATCCACCCTCCTCAGCCTCCCAAAGTGCTGGGATTACAGGTGTGAGCCACTGTGCACGGCCCATTTTGATCTATTTTTAAAAGTACTGTCATATGTGCATTACAAAAAAGTTGAGCAAAACAGAACTGTGTAAGAGATACACTATTATTTGGTGTGCACTGGACAGGATATGCAACATATACCTATATTTACAAAATTATTTTTCCCCTCAATAGGATAAGATTCCATTGTTCTCAACTTGCTTTTTTGTCCTCAATATTTTGTGAAATAAATTCAATTTCAGTACATATAAATTTACCTCACTTGGTCTATATTTTTGCAAGAGTTTCTGTTGGATAATATTGTAGAAGCAAGATTTCTAGTACAAAGAATAGACATGCTTAAAATTTTGTTTTGCCTCTCAAGAAAGCTTGTACCCATTTCACCACCCCTCATATGGAATGGGAATGAAAGATAAAGTTTCTGACACATAGGTACATGGAGATTCTCCCAGGTTTTGATAGGATATAATTTAAAATCACGATCAGAAGGTTGCTCAGCTGGCTTGGGGAGGAGATGCCTTCTAAAGTCAGAATCCTGTAAGGTATTCCTACCTAACTCTTCAACTCCATTCTCTACCCAGAAGAGAAAAAACCTGTAGGTGTGTGTGTGTATGTGTGTGTGTGTGTGTGTGTGTGTGTGTAGAAATATGTCTCCTCTGCAAAGGATGCCTCAAAATGCTGAGTGTAACAGAGGGCAGATTTTTGGAGTCAGAGCTGCAATTAAATTTCAGCCCTGTCTCTCAATAGCAGGGTGTCTTTAAGCAAAATGTTTAACGTTTCTGACCTGTGTTTTATCGTCTGTAGCAGGGGGATAATCACAACACCATACAGGGTTCACTGTGAGAATTAAATGTGTTACTTAACACAAAGGGCTAATAAATGGTGAGGACTAAGAGCTCAATTAATGGCTACCATTGAGACTTGAGAAAGGGTGATGATGACCAAGCCAAGGGCACCCTGGAGGGTAAAGTTTTGCCCACTTTTGCAGAAAACGTGAGACAATCACTAACAGTCTAGTTAAGATATGCTATGTGGGCCAGGCACAGTAGCTCACACCTGTAATCCTAGCACTTTGGGAGGCCGAGGCCAGTGGATCACCTGAGGGCAGGAGTTCAAGACCAGCCTGGCGAAACCCTGTCTCTACTAAAAAATGCAAATATTAGCTGGCATGGTGACACATGCCTGTAATCCTGGCTACTTGGGAGACTGAGGCTGAAGAATCGCTTGAACCCGGGAGGCAGAGGTTCATGCCACTGTACTCTAGCCTGGGCGACATAGCAAGACATCGTCTCAAAGATATGCTATGTAACACTACAGCTTCCCCACCCACATCCTGGAACCCTGTTTGATTTTCACCATAACAATTTTATCACTTTCTCATATGCATCATTACTCATTTACTGTGCTTATTGTTTATCTCCTTTCTTAGGTGTTCCATATGAACAAAACTTTGTTCTTGTTCACTAAATTTCAACATCAGGATAGCTGAAAACAAAGCCTGGCACAGAGTAGGCACCCTTTTTTTTTTTTTGAGACAGAGTCTTGCTCTGTCGCCCAGGCTGGAGGGCAGTGGCGCGATCTCCGCTCATTGCAAGCTCCGTCGCCTCCCGGGTTCATGCCATTCTCCTGCCTCAGCCTCCTGAGAAGCTGGGACTACAGGCGCCCGCCACCACGCCGGGCAAATTTTTTTTTTTTTTTTTTTTTTGTATTTTTAGTACAGACAGGGTTTCACCGTGTTTGCCAGGATGGTCTCGATCTCCTGACCTCGTGATCCACCCGCCTTGGCCTCCCAAAGTGCTGGGATTACAGGCGTGAGCCACCATGCCTGGCCCATAGTAGGCACTCTTAATGAATGAATTTCTCCTTAACATTTCTGAAACCCATTCAGATGTATTGGCAGCTAACAATGCCAGCCCTTGGACACTGAGCATGCCCAGAATAACCCAGGCTCAGCTTGGGATAACACAGAGGACTGGGCCAGAAGCTAGAAACTTCAGGTTCTCTCTTAGCTTTTGCCAGTTCTGGGGCTGACCACTCACAAGCTGGATTTTTGGGCAATTCATGTAACAACTGAACTCAAGTTTTATAAAAAAAACAAAAAAAACAAAAAAAAACCCTAAAATTAGCAATGGCTACCTGTCATGACTCCCTTTCATTATGCAGGATTCTGTGAGATTATCTTATAAACTCTGGATTTTCATCTGGGGCATAGCAAGAAAAAATGCTTTTAATTTTCATGGGGACCAAAAAGCAAAAAATAAATAAAAGAAAGGAAGAAATGGGAAATGGCAGGTTTTGCTGGACTCTAGCCCAAGCCCAAGACTCTTGGGGGGATCAGGATCTGAACAAGCATTTTTAGAAACTACTAACCCTGGGGGAAGGGGTTCCCCAAAGGCACTGTACCCCAAGGCATTAGGTGGAAAATGCTCGTCAAATTTAGAGGCTTATGCCTTGGCCCTACCTAGTATTTCTGGGCTCTGCAATTTATGGATAGCTTCTGGGAATGGCAGCTTATAACTGAGGTCAGAGGCTGGCTATCACCTGCATGGACAGAGAGGAGAGGGGAGGGGAAGGGAAGGGAGGGCTCTATAGCGGTGCTCCAGCTTCTCAGAGCAGTATCCCTCAAGCAAAGACTTGGCCTGGAATTCCCCTCCCTCAAGGTGGAATGATATCTAGGTTGACCCGGAGACCCAAAAATCTAGGCTGCATATGTGTTTTCATCCTCCCATCACCCCCATCTGCCTGTTTCTTCATGAGTCACACCTGTTCTCTAGTGCCTTCTAGAAAATAAAGCTTCCTTCCTGGTTTTCTACAGTGATGCTCCATCTCTCTTAGTATAGCATTCAGCCATGGGAAGTAACTTACAAATTCCTAAATAATCCACAATCTCTCCCCTGCTTCTATCTTTACATAGGATTCCAGCCACATGGCGAAGTAAGCCTCCTTGGAACCACCAACCTCACAAACTCCTTATGCTTCATTTCCCCCAATGAGAATCTCTGAGTATGATGAGAAGCATTCTGAAGACACTGTAATCCCCATGTAAATGATATAGAGACAGACAACAAGGTTGAGGATGTGCTATGTGCTATGATACTATATTCCCCCTCGTGGGAATTATTAATGGCTTTGAGAAGTCCTGCAGTTAAAAAAAAAAAAAAAAAAAAAAAAGCCTGTTTAACTTTGTTTAACCCAGTAGTTCCCTAAATTACTAACTAAGAAACTGTACTTTGCATAAATCGAGTGTGACACACTTTGGAAAATACTGATTTAAAGTATAGGAACATTCGTGTGAACTCATGGGGAGGAAAGGAGAGTGTGCTTCTGAGTTTCTGAGTTTCTATGTGCTACGCATTATCACATAGTTGTAGTGGTTCAAGTGATGGTTCCAGACTGACCAAGGAAGGAAACTGTTTACCCTCTTGGTCAAATCTTTAACTTTGGAGTTTGAAGAGGTTATTTTATCAGATCACTCCAAGTAAACTAACACAGTAATTGATTTATTCTGAATTAAATCACTTGAGATGCATCTATAAATCAGAATGCCAATGTGGCAATATCCTGAGTGATCAGGAACATGAGCTCTTGAGTCAAATAGATCCCGCTCAAATCCCAGCTCTCTGACTTACTGCTTATATGACCATATGTGAGCCTTAGCTCTCTTATGAATAAAATATGGACAATAATACTATCTATGTCCTGAATTAATCTATATAAAGCACTTGGAACAGGAAACTTTATTTTTGAGCAGAGAATCAGAATGTGAAGTTACTGTGTCTCATAGTAAATATTTCTAGGCTGTGACAGTATCTAAAGATACAGTCTTCAATATGGTTTGACTCTTGTCCCCACCCAAATCTCATCTCAAATTGTAATCCCCACTTGTCAGAGTAGGGGCCTGGTGGGAGATGATTGGATCATGGGGGCAGATTTCTCCCTTGCTGTTCTCATGATAGTGAGTGAGTTCTCATGAGACCTGATGATTTTAAAGTGTGGCACTTCTCCCCACCCTCGTCCTCTCTCTCTCTCCTGCCACCATGTAAGATGTGCCTTGCTTCGCCTTCACCTTCTGCCATGATTGTAAGTTTCCTGAGGGCTCCCCAGCCATGCAGAACTGTGACTCAATTAAACCTCTTTCCTTTATAAATTACTCAGTCTCCAGTAGTTCTTTCAAGCAGTGTGAAAAGGGACTAATACAGCCTTACTCTTCTGTGGAATAACTTTTTTTTGTTTTTTTGAGATGGAGTTTCACTCTTGTTGCCCAGGCTGGCGTGTGATGATGCACCTCCCGGATTCAAGTGATTCTTCTGTCTCAACCTCCCAAGTAGCTGGGATTACAGGTGCTCACTGCCATGCCTGGATAATTTTTTGTATTTTTAGTAGAGACAGGGTTTCATCATGTTTGCCAGGCTGGCCTCGAACTCCTGGCCTCAAGTGATCTGCCAGCCTCGGCCTCCCAAAGTGCTAGGATTACAAGAGTAAGCCACCATGCCCGGCCTAGAATAACTATTAACTGAAGAATATGGGACTGAGAGCAAACAATGAGGTGGCTAATTTTATTCACCAGACACTTCTTAAAAAGAGAAGAGCCACAGTGTCCAGTGGGCTTTATGAACTTTGCTTCATGGATGATGAGGAAGGACCAGGGGTCCTAGAACTATTCAGTTTTTAATCCATCTTCCAGTGGCCCATGTTGTTAGAGAGCAAGGCTCAGAGGTGAGTTTCAGCTGGGCACTAGGGCAATGTGTCATGTGAAGAGGAAAGAGGACATAATAAGGAGAGCTCAACAAGGATGAGGGAAAGTGGGAAGTGTTTTTTTTGTTTGTTTGTTTTTTATTAAATTATTATTTTTTATTATTATTATACTTTTTAAGTTCTAGGGTACATGTGCACAACGTGCAGGTTTGTTACATATGTATACACGTGCCATGTTGGTGTGCTGCACCCATTAACTCGTCATTTACATTAGGTATATCTCCTAATGCTATCCCTCCCCTCTCCCCCACTCCCCACAATAGGACCCGGTGTGTGATGTCCCCTTCCTGTGTCCAAGTGATCTCATTGTTCAATTCCCATCTATGAGTGAGAACATGTGGTATTTGGTTTTCTGTTCTTGCGATAGTTTGCTGAGAATGATGGTTTCCAGCTGCATCCATGTCCCTACAAAGGACACAAACTCATCCTTTTTTATGGCTGCATAGCATTCCATGGTGTAGTGTTTTTAACAGCTGCTAAAAGTATGGAACTTAGAAAGCAAAGAATTATGCCCCAAGAAGACTTCTGGGATGTTTTTCGTGGTACCTGATATGAAAACCCTGAGTAATCCAGCTTTAAGGAAACCTACATGAAAGGTCAACATTGTTTCAAAGCTTCTAGCATTCAGTTTGTGTTCCTTTGAGTGTGATGTTATACTTATACTGAGATACATGGTTATATTGGGACTGCCAGATTTATTAGGGTTACAATGACCAGGTTTCTTTTTATTCTTTAATTTATTTGGGTCTCTCCTATTGCTGTTTCCCACCAGTCACTAGACTTGTCATTCATTGCAACAGCATGTGATTCATACCTCAAGAGATATTGCAGTTTCCCATATGACATCTTATCTTACATTATTTGCATATTATATTACATTATCTCTTCTCTTATATATTAGAGAAGTGACTGGAGTTATTTTTATTTCCTCTGCAGAGTGCTATAGTTTGAGATCATGTCTTAGAGTTGGTTACTTCTGAGAAGAGTTCCTATATTTGGCTAATTCCACTGTATATAAATTATCAGTATCTAGAAATTTCAGTTGGCCTCTTTCATCAAGTCACATTCAGATTCAATTTTCAGGAAACTTAGTCAGTTTCTAAACTATTCAGAAAGTTGGAGAGGGAGGCCATGTAGGGTAGATTTAAGCATCAACTTGATTTTAATGTTTTTTCAATATGAGCTTAGATAAAACCAAATATAATTTGATAGTCTCTATTTTTTGCTGCAGAAGATTTTTGGTAATTTGGTCCAAAAGATGTATTAAAATGCTTAGAGTCAACCAGAACCAACCTGGTTTCCATTTTTCTGTCCCATGTGCTCAATGGTTTAGTAATTTGGACAGAGAGGATGGCCTGATTTTTTGATCAGAAGATATAGTGACCATACTCATGGAAGAAGGAATTAGGGACTATGGGCTACCTGGTGTAGAAGGTACATAGTGAAGGGAAAGATAGAGAGGATTTGGAGTTTAAAGGATAAGGGATGTCCTATTTGTTAGTTTTTAAGGAAAAAGGAAACTGAACATTTGGGTGTGCAAAGAAGTCAGTAGAAAGCGAGGGATTAAAGGTAGAGATAACCACTGAAGCAAGTTCTGGAAGAGACAAAGGTAGATTTAATCACAAACCTGGGTGGGCCTTGCAGAGGAGGAAGCACATGCCATTCTCAGGTAAGCAGAAGATGGAGGAGATGTAAGGCATCTGTATTGAAGGAGTTTCTGACATGACCTACACTATCACAGCATAGTTAAGAAATAGTCGAATGACTGTAAGGAAAGCAAACGCAGGTTTGGGAGTGTGAGAAGAATAGAAAAGAGGGTAGTGAGTTGTTTAGGAAAAAATAAATAAGTTTGTGTCAACTTTGAGTCACACTGAGGGCCTAGCTGAAGTTAGATAACAGAAATTAGCAACAGCCCCATCACTAAGTAGCATACTTGTCAGTGTCATCATACAGCAGCCCAGAAGCCAAGGAATGGGTGGTTTGAGTCTGCCCAGCATTGGGGATTGGGATGTGCCTGGGGTGGAAAGTCAAGTTATCTTCTTGGGGAATCTCTGGCTGGTGAGTGCCATCTAAAATGCTTATCATGGCACCAGACCAAGGCCAAGGAACTAGAAGTTTGCTGAGGACAGAGAAGTTTTACTAGAGAGAATAGAAGGGAAGAAAGAAGTCAAATTCAGGGATGATGACTTCGGAGTTTAATAATACAGACATGAAGCAGTTTGGAGTAATAATTCCAAAGTTTTCTGCAACGGAGATTTAGAAAAGAGTCAGAGAATACTGAGGTCTGAATGTGAAGGAAGTCATCCTTACGAACTTTGCTGTTAGCCAGTGTCCAGGCTGGATGACAGGTATTTCCAGGAAGAGAATGAGTGACATGAATATGTGACATTTCCCCAACTCAGGTGACCACAAAATTGTTTTTTCTTGCAAATGCCAGTATTCCAGAGATCATACTTTGGAAAACTCTGTTCTAGGGCTCATCATAGACTTTCCATTTGTCGAATGAATGAGTTACAGGTAAGAAGTTAAGAGGCAGCCTGGGAGGGTGTCAAAGAGAAGGCAAGTGTGGTGTCTCTAATTACAGGAATCATTTTGAGCCTAGGCATCCCCCACTCTGGTACTTCCATCTCATGCACTGCCACCTTCTCTCCTGCATCTCTCTGTCACCTTCTTGCTACCAGTTGTGGGCCAGAAGTAAGATTGATTTATTTAGATACATCTCCTTATTACCTATTCCTTTCTTATGTCTGTAGATGGTTCTGTTCTTGCAAACCCCCAAATAGATATCAATGAAATCGAAGCCGGGCGCGGTGGCTCAAGCCTGTAATCCCAGCACTTTGGGAGGCTGAGACGGGCGGATCACAAGGTCAGGAGATCGAGACCATCCTGGCTAACACGGTGAAACCCCGTCTCTACTAAAAAAATACAAAAAAAAACTAGCCGGGCGAGGTGGCGGGCGCCTGTGGTCCCAGCTACTCCAGAGGCTGAGGCAGGAGAATGGCGTAAACCCAGGAGGCGGAGCTTGCAGTGAGCTGAGATCCGGCCACTGCACTCCAGCCTGGGCGACAGAGCCAGACTCAGTCTCAAAAAAAAAAAAAAAAAAAAAAAAAGAAATCAAAGTCACTCTTCGGGGGTGAAGGGTTGGCAGAGAATACCATGACATTTTGAAACCTTTTGTCCAGAGAGTCTCTGGGTCCCCAGTTGTCCTGCTCATTTACACATAATATGCATATACGTATTCCTCACCCCACAGCCTTCTTTCCTCTTCCATTTAAGTTGGCTATGCTTATACTCACCCTCATTTCATGTCACTCTGATGGTAGTTAGCAAAGGAGGATAAGGAGGCAAATGGTGTTTTACAAAGTATAGTAAACTGGTTGGGGAATGATGTGCTAGATTAATGCTGCTTCTGAAAATGGAAAAAAACAACCCTACCATCACCACCACCACCACTGCCACCACCGCCACTCCACCCCCACCTCATTAGGTGACTAGAAGACAGACAGGACAAATATCAGAAAGGTCTTTGTAACAAGAAAGAAAAATAGTACAGAACTCTTCACTAAGCAGGGGATTTTGTTAAAGAACATAGAAGATTTGAAATGGCTCTCAAGTAAATATCTGTTGCAGGGGACACCAGATTTGGTGTAACCACGACTTCTGTTGCTTTGTTTTAGAACGCCAGCCAGGCCCCTCTGTGGCCAATTCCAACACCCTCCCTTCAAGTTCAGCTGGGATCAGCAAGGAGCTGATCGATCTGCAGCCTCTCATCCAGTTCCCAGAGGAAGTCGCCAGCATCCTGATGGAGCAGGAGCAGAGTATTTACCGCAGGGTCTTGCCAGTCGACTACCTTTGCTTCTTAACACGGGACTTGGGCACTCCGGAATGCCAAAGGTCCCTGCCCTGCCTCAAAGCATCCATCTCAGCGTCGATTCTTACCACTCAGAATGGAGAGCACAATGCCCTTGAAGATCTGGTGATGAGGTTTAATGAGGTAAGAAGCCACTTTTTGATGTCTTGGTATTTGACTCACCCAGAAGTGATTTTCAAGCATACCTCCCCTTCTAGGTTTGTCTGTTCCTGATGTGTCTCATTTCACTCTGTCTTGCCACTTCCATGATGGCTGCTTTTCTTTCCAGGCAAAGAGACAGACATCACATTGCAATCCTTCCTCTCACTGTTCCCCAACTTGCCCTTAAGCCTAATTGATCTCAACTCCATTCCATAGCATTTCCCAGTCCACCAATCCTAGTCCCTTTGGGCACCCAGAATACCAATCTCCAACCCCTTCCTCTCCCCCACCAACCCCTCAGTCCCAAAGGTGCTTTTAAAACCACATGTCTCAATTTTGAGTCTTGACAGCATGATCCCTGACCACATTCGTATAACCAACCCCCTGACCCCCTTCTATTATTAGGACTCCCTCAGCAGAAACACCTAGGTCAGCAGAGCAGGCAGCAACCAGGGGCCAATTCACTGAGGGACAGTGAATCACCTTGGTTCTCTCTCTGCATTCCATGAAGATCCTCAGCCCCAGAATGTCACTCCAAAGCCTCTGAGACTACATCAGAAGCTAGTTCTGAAGAAGACAGGTGTGACTGGAGTCTGGGAATACTTAGGACAAAGTCATTGTGTGGGGGTCTAGGGACTCACTGGGAGATCAAGAGCCACTGGCTGACATCCCTATGGCCCTGGAGCAGGGAAGAGCGGCAGGAAGGAGCAGGGAGTCTCCATGTAGTGCTGGGGTCTGGCCGACTGCATTCTTGGACTTAGAAGGCACTTTCTCTTAGTAATGTAACCCACACCCAGAGTTTTCTATTCTACATTTTATGTTTTAGACTTAATTTCTTTTGTTTTGTGTATTCAATCACAAAATTTTAATCAGTATGTTTGTTGGTTGTTAGTTGGCTGAACACAGATACAGTAGTTGCCTATTTTGGTCATTTAGTAAACTCTACCTAATGCTAACAGGATATTCCTATTCTGAATCATATATATCTCTGATTGACTGAGGATCTGTCAGCCTTTGTTACTTAAACACTTTCTGGCCAGGTGCGGTGGCTCATCCCTGTAATCCCGGTGCTTTAGGCAGGAGGATCACTTGAGGCCAGGAGTTCAAGACCAGACTGAGAAAAATAGCAAGACCTTGTCCATACAAATTTTAAAATTAGCTGGGCATGGTGGTGCACGACTGTAGTCTCAGCTACTGTGGAGGCTGAGACCAGAGGATCCCTTAGCCCAGAAAGTTAGAAGCTTCAGTAAGCTAGGATCACGTCATTGTACTCCAGCCTGGGTGACAGAGCGAGACACCATCTTTAGAAAAAAACACAAAACATTTTCTAACTATAGCTCACTTTGCAGCCTCCATAGCTTGCAAATCAAAATCCTGATGATGGTTGTAAATGTCAGTGACCATGATAAGGCCCATGAATACAGCAAGTGTAAGAGGCTGAGCTCAAGCGGTTCTGTATCCAGACATGCCCTGAACACCAGTCTATCTGGCACTATTGTGCTAACCATTTTATATGTACCACTTACTTGCTCCTTACAACAACCTTGGGAGACAGATATTGTCATAAGCCCCGTCTTATCAATGGGAAACTGAAGTATGTGGAGATGAAGTGATTTTCCCAAGATTACACAAGTGGTAGGTGGCGATTTTGGTTTAATCCCACATAGTCAGGCCCTGAAGCCTGGGCTTCAAACGACTATAGGATGCTGCTTCCCACCTGCAGCATGACTGCATTGGCGGGTGGTGCCTGCTAAAACTGCAGATTCCTGGTCCCACCCCAAACTGAGTAACACAGAATCTCTGACAGAATCTCTGGGAGTCCACATGAGAGCTTGCAAACCTCACTGCCCCGAAGTTGTTTTTAAAAATAAATCTCCTGATGTTCTTGATTTTCCTTACTGATAAAAATGGGATGGAAAAATGAAAGTTCCAGTAAACTGAGTGATTTTATTAGTGGATTTCACTGTATTTCATGAATTATTTTAAACTTCCAGATCTACCCACTCTCACATCCTTAGGATCCTATCTTGTCTTTATTTTTAAATTTCCACCTGAACTTAAAAGTGAATTGCCAAAACTTCTAAAACCTAATTTTAAATTAAACTTGGATTTCTTCCATTCACTTCCATAACCTTGGGAATCAAAGACAAATCAGTGATTTCACTAATTCAGAGTTAGTGATGATATGACCTACAGCTGGGTAGAGGCAGACTTTGGACTATCTCTGAAAATAGTTTAGCTAAGCAACTTCAGAACGTAAACAAGATTTCTGGGAAAACACTTAAACTACTTAAGAGAACAGTCTGTTTCAAGTATTCTCAAGCATCTATTTTCATACAAATTATGGGTATGCTGATTAAAAATCAGTCTTACATAGGCAGATCCCAAATGATCTCTACTAGACATGACTGGAATAGCTAATTTCTAGTTCTTTTGTATACCATCAAAAGAGAATTTTCCAATTCAGATTTTTCACCTATTTTGAATGGCCTTGCCTTCAAATTAGCATGGCTTTACAGACCGTAAAGAAAAGGAAGAAATGGAGTGTGCGTTTATTTAATAGATGCTCTGGACTGGACATTTTTACATTTTTTTAAATCTCATTCAATTCTTATGACAGTTGTCATCATCCCTGTCTTGCAGAAGAAGAAAGTGAAGCTTAGGCAACAAAATAAATAATGATAGTGTTGGATTATGGCCCATAGAGTAAAATAAATATTTTTGAATCCATACTGATACAAATAAATCAGTGTGGTGGGGTTGGGGAGTAGGGATAGCAATTACTTATAGAAAAATTTCAATTAATAAATGCAGAAAGAATGAGAAAAATAGAAAGTCATCATTAGAACACTACAGTAATAACTGTCGCAGGCAAGAACCACTGATGAATTCTAAAATTATTGGGCAAAAGTAAGTTTGATGAGTAATAGGATATTTGCAAATAGTCTCAAAGCATCTCTCCACAAGGTATTTATTAATACAAAGGGAAAATAGAACCCTGTAGACATTGGCTTGACCAAGCGATCAAGGCTAACATGATTAGTAATGAGACGTATCAACATATGCCTCCTGATATGGTGCCCTGAGAAAGGCAGGACTTCATCTCTATGGTATTCTTGCCAAAAACACACTACATAAATCTAGTAATGAAAAAAATATGAGGCAACTCTAAATTGAAAGACATTCTACTCTTCAAAAAGCATCAACGTCATAAAAGGTAAGAAAAAATTGAGGAACTGTTAAAGGCTAGAGGAGACCAGGAGACGTAACAACTAAATGCAGTGTGGGATCCCAGTGGATCTTGGACTAGAAAAAGACATTAATGGAAAAACTGGAGAAACTCTGAGGCTTATAGTTTAGTTAGTATGATTGTATCAATGTTAGTTCCCTGGTTTTGACAATTGTGCTATGATTATGAAAGATACTAACATTAGAGGAAGCTGAGTGAAGGGTGTACAAGAACTCTCTGTACTGTCTTTTGGAACTTTTCTGTAAATCTAAAATTACTTCAAAATAGAAAAAAAATTGTAAGCAGTGAGCTCAGAGAGATTGAGTCACTTGTCTAAGTAGCTGAGTGGATATCAGAATCCAGATCTTTCTTCAAAGTCTATCTCTTCTCACCCAGCTGCTTCTCTCTTGTTAAATTATCAGGTTCAAGTCTGTAGTAAAACCTGGCTTGCTAATTGAGAATTTAATTAGACTTGGGTCTCCTTTCCCTCTTCCCTCTCTATCTTTCTACTCCTTTTCTAAATCTCCTGTGTGTCTATCCTTTTTCTACTTCTCTTTCTGTTTCTGTTTTTATCCAGTTCCCCATTATCTAGGTTCCTGCCATCACTCCCTCATTCATTCATTCATTCATTCACTCAAGACATTTATTTATTTGAATTTTTTAGTTTTAATTTTTGTGGGTACATAGTAGGTGTATATATTTATGGGATATAGAGGATATTTTGGTACAGGCATACAATGTGTAATTACAACAGAGTAATTAGGGTATCCATCATCTCAAGCACTTATCCATGTATTAAAAAAACCCAATTACACTCCTTTTGTTATTTTTAAATGTACAGTTAAATTATTATTGACTATAGTCACTCTTTTGTACTATCAAATACTAGATCTTACATTTTTTTCTAACTATTGTATGTACCCATTAACTATACCCACTTCCTCCCTCACTCTCCTCTACTACCTTTCTCACCCTGTGGTAACCATCCTTCTACTTTCTGTCTCCATGAGTTCAATTGTTTTAATTTTTAGCTCCCACAAGTAAGTGAGAACACACAGAGGTTGTCTTTTTGTGCCTAGCTTATTTCATTTAACATAATGACCTTTAATTCAATTCATGTTGTTGCAAACGACAGGATCTCATTCTTTTTTATGGCCGAATTATATATATATGTGCTACATTTTCTTATCTATTCATCTTGTTGATGGACACTTAGGTTGCTTCCAAATCTTGGCTATTGTGAACAGTGCTGAAATAAACATGGGAGTCCAGATATCTCTTTGATAGATTGGTTTTTTTCTTTGGGGTATATACCTAGAGGTGGGATTGCTAGATCACTGAAGACATGCTTATTGGCTGGGCACAGTAGCTCACACCTATAATCCCAGCACTTTGGGAGGCCAAGGCAGGCAGATGGCTTGAGCCCAGGAGTTTGAGACCAGCCTGGGGAACATAGCAAAACCCCATCTCTACAAAAATTACAAAAAATTAGCCAGGCATGGTGGTGCATGCCTGTGGTCCCAGCTACGTGGGAGGCTGAGGTGGGAGGATTGTCTGAGCCTGGGAGGTCGAGGCTGCAGTGAGCCGAGATTGTACTACTGCGCTTCAGCCTGAGCAACAGAGTGAGTCCCTGTCTCAAAAAACAGACACATTGAGCACCTACTGTTCTCTAGTCTTCTCTTTTTTTTCCATTGGCGTGTCAAACATAATTTTTAAAACTAAGAAATTAGCAGTATATGGTGAAAATTGACGTTATGAGCCCAGACTTTGATTCTGCCAAAATTGGATACACAAAGTAAATGCACTTTCCTCAGCGGAAAGAAGATGTATATTCCTTGGAACATGATAGTATCTTAAAGACAAGACAGGGAATATTAGCTCCATTGCAGGTGCTAGTCACTTGGGGTGGGGGGAAGTGAATGCATTTACTCATGCATCCATTCAGTTAATCCAGCGCTTCTTAGAAGCAGTGTACTGTGGCAGATATGCACTAAGGAAAGTAAATAGAAGTCTGCCAGAAGCTACCAGACATGGACACAAATATCTACCAAAAAAGGCAGAAAGTAAGTGCAGTGAGAGTGGCACCAACAGAGAAGGCTGGGGTGTCCAGGTGGGTGACAAGATCTCATTCTACTGAGCCCTGGAGTCTGGCGCTGGGTCTTGAGAGATGGGAGGAACAGAGGGGGACGTTCATAGGAAGTGGAAGGCAGTCCAGACAAGAAGACAATCAGACAGTTTTTGTCATGAGCAAGACTCATGATTTAGGGAGGCAGCTTGTTCCCGATTGCCCCCAGAACCACGCTTACGAGCTAGAAGTTTCTATATTCTAACAACTCTCTACACAATGACTTAACTGTAATGCAGGAAAAAGGAAGAAAATTCCTAATGCTTTTCGGGCAGTTTTGCGTAATGTTTATTCTTAGGAAAGCATGGTTAAAATGCAACTCAAAGTACGACCATGAAATTACTGAAAAGGTTCAGCTTACATTAATGAAAGCCTGGAGATAAAACATTTAAAATCAGTTTGGATTGTGGCTTGGAAGCAATGTTTCCTCCCCATTCCCCCTTCTCCTGCCCTATTAGACTCTGGTGCACACACTAGAGAAACTTCTTAAAGGCAGTCTCTCTTTATCCTTGAAAAGAAACAGAAGCACAAGGAGGGGTCAGTCCTCAGGCAGAGCTAGTCAAGATCTGTGTTGAGGGTAGGCTTCATCCTGCTTTGCTTAGTTTGGGAGACAGGTCTTCCCGAACTTTCTTAATCTGAACATCTCTCTGTAGTCATATTCCTGATCTAAAGCTCGCAGAAGCTAATGTTCTTTCTCTCTCCTTTCAGGTGGAGCAGACTAACTTCTTGACCACCCACGAAATCTCTCACTTTGACAGCCTCAAGTCGTATTGTTCTTTTTTCCCCTCCTCGTCTTCCTGCATCTAGCTTACCCTCATTCCTTTTGATCCTACTTTTTAAAAATTCCTCTTAAAATAAATTCCCAAACCTTTTATCTTTTCTAGAGGAAATGCAGAGGCATTTTTATAGACAATTTTACCGAAAAGATTACATACTTTAGTGCATGCAGGCGAGAAGAGAGGAGAGGCAAATCGAGATTGCAGGGCATCCTTCTTCCCTTCGCTTCCTCTCCCCGCTTTCCTGAGAAGCACCTTGGTGGAATGTGGAGTGAGGGGGAGGATCCTGGCATCACAGTTCTGAGTCACTAGCTCTCAAACCTCATATATCCTTAATATGGCCTTTGCTATTGTGTTGTTCACCAATGATGATTTTGGGGGTTGGAACCCTTCATTGCATCTACAGCTGGTCCTTGGGATCAATCACCCGAGTAAATTTTTGACTCCATAACCTGTCACCACCCACACCAATTCCAGGCACTCTTTTGTGTAACAGACAGTTGATATCTGTGGCTGGAAAGTGATTTTCAAGGGGCCATATGCAGGTTCACTTTTTTCTATGTCCTAAGAGAGCAGTTTTTGCTTGTCGGGTGGTTCTTGGCAACACCATTCAGCAGGGCTCCTTTTTCAGACCAGCTGGTCTGGGCGCAGGTCGTGAGCCCTAGATTGAGACCCCCAGTTCTACTGAGACCCCAGCAGACTCTACAAGGCTTCCACCTGCCTCTGCCCTGGGTGTCTTTTCCCCTCCCCCATTCTGTGTGGTCAACCTGAGCATTCGTCAACTAGCTTCCCTGTACCACACAAACTTGGGCAGCCCAAAGTAACAATTAGTTGCTGCTTGTTCCTTCTGTCTGGTAGGTTTCACCAGATGCCAATTCAACAGTTTAAAGGCCATCCTCTCTATAAAGAATGTCAAGGTGCAGCTTAACTTCCTGGTAAAGAGTAGTAAGAATAAATAAACCATCTGGTCAAAGAAGAGCCGTTTGAGCTTTCAGCCAGAATTCCTTATGTACTTCATAGCAATGATGATCGCTTTGGCAGATTCCAGCATCTAAAAGCCCGTCTGGTGGTAGCCAGGGAAAGACCATTTCAGCACAGTAAGCAGAAAGCATAGCATATTATAATGATGTGAGGCAGCGTCATGTCCAAATAGGTTCTTTCACCTGAAATGTTTTAGAAAAAATATTGGTTTTGAATTTGTATATTGAACCATGTTTAGAAACATCTCTATCAAAGGTTTCCCCCTCTTTTATAAAAGCAGACAGCAGAGCAAACCATCTGTTCAGGGCTGCTTTACAAACTTCCTTCCTCAAATCTGAACACTCACAGGATAAACTGCTGACAAAATCCCCCTCAGGGTAAGGGAAATTTCAGCTCACTTTGGAAAATCACATTTTTCCTTGACAAAGCACATCTCCCTCTGAGAGCAGATGTTGTATTCTTTCCCTGGAACGTTTCACTGCCCATTCCAGGAGTAACAGATACTTTCCTCCAGACATTTCTCTACTAAAAACAATACAGTAGGCAAATAAATACAGAGACTCAGCTGTGCAGGGCGGCATCCTAAGCGCAAGGTTATTTGTAGGTGGCACTTCCATCCTGGAGCTGACTGACAACAAATCATGTCTCATGGTTCCTGGCAGTCAGTACCCACACAGGGCTTTCCTCACCCAGAGTAACACGTAGGGCTGAGAAATAAGAGGGGCACGGAGGCTTGACATCATTCAGGTGCCACTCTGGAGTCAGGCTGCCTGGCTTCTGATACACCATTGCCAGCTGTACAACCTCAAGCCAGATACCTAAGCCTTCATCTTTATCTTATTTTGATTTTAGTTTTGTTTTTTTTTTTTTTTTTTTTTTTGAGACAGGGTCTCTGTTTCCCAGGCTGGAGTGCAGTGGCTGATCTTTGCTCAGTGCAGCCTCAACCTCTCAGGCTCAAGCGATCCTCAGCCTCCCAAATAGTTGGGACTACAGGTGCACACTACCTCGCCTGGCTAATTTTTGTATTTTTAGTAGAGATGGGATTGCACCATGTTGTCCAGGCTGGTCTTGAACTCCTGAGCTCCAGAGATCCACCTGCCTTGGCCTTCCAACGTGCTGGGATTTTAGGCAAGCGCCACCAGCCTAATCTCTCATCTTTAAATGGGGCCAATAATATACCTACCCCAAATGCTTTATGTGAGTAAAAGAACATGTCAAATAAATGACATGTTTAAAGCACTTATTAGGGACCAAAGACACAGTAGTGGTGTGATGTTAGTTACAAAAACAAAAAGCAAAAAAAAAAAACAAACAAAAAAAACACTAACATAACTGCATTATTAGAATAACTAATGATAATAAATTCCATTTTTTATTATTGTGATCACCCCCACTTAACAGATGAGAAAACTGAGGCACAGAGAGACTAAGTGAATAACCTGTGGTTTCAGAGCTGACAATGGAACCCAGGTGTTCTGGCTTCCAGAGCCAGCATTCTTGGCTCATCTGCTTGGTACTTTTGAATCAAAAGCTGAGGGACCTTCTTTCTACCACTCGATTCTCTTACTCTAAATGAAACCATTTTCCTCGCAATAGGATTCAGAATTTTTTTATGATTTCGATATGTGTAAAAATGTTAACCTGTTTGTTGATTTTAACCTATCTGCTAACTTCCTGATACTGTAAATACAGCATCTCCTTTTAACTGGAAGACTGTGGCCATTGAAATGGGGAGGACAACAACATCTAAATGTCTGAAAATATTAGAGCATGGGGGATAATTTGTCTTTTCCACAGCACCAGGCAGAAGGCAGATTTCAGATTTTTGGCTTTTCAAGTCCCTTCTTGGCTCTGAGGTTTCCTTAAGTGTGAAATGCCTGAGAAAGATTGCCCCCCAAATCTAAAGGAGTTTACTTATATTCCTCTCTTGACCACGTCATTTCTACTATATTTTTCCTCCCCTCTCTCTGTTCATTCCTATTTTACATGAAACCTACACGCTTAGTAGTGATGGCGCTGTGGTTTGAATGTGTTTACTCCAAAACTCAGGTGTTGCCACTGTGATGGGATTAAGAGTTGGGACCTCTAAGAGGTGATTAGGCTGTGAGGGCTCCTCCATCATCAATGGGATTAAGGCCCTTGTAAAAGAGACTTCATGCAGCATTCAGCTTACTTGCCCTTTCACCTTCTGCCATGTGAGGACACAGTGTCCCCTTCAGAGGATGCAACTCTCACCAAACAACCAAAATTGTTAGCACCTTGTGGAGCTCCCAGGTTCCAGAACTATGAGAAAATAAATTTCCACTCTTTATACAGTACACAGTCTGTGGTATTCTGTTATAGCAGCACAAAATGGACTAACACAGATAGCTTTGAAATTCAAAATCTTAAGTCCTACCTGTGCTCCCAGTTGGGGCAGCAGGAGGAGGCAGTGGGAAGGGGCTGCCTTGCACCTTGTCAGGCAGGACTGGCACACCTGCACTCATTCTTCAGCCATCTAATGTGACTTCCTTGAACAGTAGTTCTCACTGATCAGCAGAATGAAGACATGGGAATCAGAATAGTTTTAAAATGCACACATGTCCGTAGCCCACCCCCAAGAGATTCTGCCTCCGTGGATGCAAGGTGGGGCCCAGGCATTTATAATTTTAAAAAACTCCATGAAGGCCAGGCTTAGTGGCTTACTCCTACAATCCTAGTAGTTATCTGAGGCAGGAGGGTTGCTCAAGTCCAGGAGTTCAAGACCAACATAGCAAGATCCTGTATCTATAAAAAATTTAAAAATTGACAGGGCATGGTGGTGCATACCTGTAGTTCCAGCAACTGGGGAGGCTGAGGTGGGAGGATCATGTGGGCCCAGGAGTTGAGGCTGCAGTGAGCTAGGTTGATGCCACTATACTCCAGTCTGAATGATAGAGTGAGACCCTTTCTGTAAAATTTAAAATAACAAAAAGGAAAAAACATAGCTTCATGAGATAACCCTGATGCCACCAACACAGCAACAGTTGAGAATCGCTGCTCTAGAACATCAGTCACAGCAGCACTCAAAGAGAATAAAGCTGTATCCCAAAGCAAATAGGAGGAAAATGTCCTTCTTCCTTTTCTTTCTATATTTTTTTTTTTCATTTTTTGCTCATAGTACTGCAATGGAGGACTTCATTTTGAAACAGGAGGAAAATGGCTTCTATCTTTGGGGTCATCCATTAGTGCAGATAATTGAGAATTGTTCAAAGTACATTTAAATAAATGTAATGGCTTGTTTTCCCTCCCTTCATTTCTTTTTTTTTTTTTTTTTTTTTTTTTGAGACAGAATCTCACTGTGTCACCCAGGCTGGAGTGCAATGGTGCAATCTCGGCTCACTACAACCTCCGCCTCCCAGGTTCAAGCAATTCTCATGCTTCACCCTCCCAAGTAGCTGGGATCACAGATGTGCACCACCACACTGGGATAATTTTTGTATTTTTTTTTTAGAAGAGACAGGGTTTCACCATGTTGGCCAGGCTGGTCTTAAACTTCTGGCCTCAAGCAATCCACCTGCCTTGGCCTCCCAAAATGCTGGGATTACAAGCATGAGCCACCATGCCCAGCCCATCTTCATTTCTTTTCTTTCTTCTTTCCTTCATTCCTTCCTTTTCTTCTTTCCTTTCTTGCTTTCTTTTCTTTCTGTATTTTTTTTTCATTTTTTGCTCTTAGTACTACAAAATGGAGGACGTGATTTTGAACCCTTTAACATTTAGACTATGTCATTACTATAATAGGCTATCTTCATTCTCAGTTCTCCTTCTTAAAGCTCACATTGTGTCTCCAGGATTTAACTGGCCCAGAAAGTTAACTGTTGAAGCCATTGACTTATTAGAGAGCTGTTTAATTCTGTTTTAAAGCAGATATCAGTTAACACCTCTGTCTTGAGACTGATAGAAACAATAATGGATCCAGTGGAAATCAACAAATAGATGAATAAGAATTTTGACCTATGCGAGCAGTATTGTTACTATTAGAAATAATAAACATGACCCAGAGAAGCAGTGCAGCAGTGCCTCCAGGCCCTTGCCGTCTCACTTAAATGACCCTGAACACTGTGGGAAAGACCAGGTCAGCTTTAGTCAGAGACTGGGATTTTGAGCCTCTTTCCAGGACGGCATTAGCTGACCCTATTAGGATGTTTAATTCTGCTCTTTGAAAAACCACTCTTAGAGATTTTTGCTGCACATGTGAGAGCCAAGGAGGAATGTATTTATGCTTTACTGAGGATCTGCATTTGCCCAAAAACTTAAACATGCATAAATCCAACTGCTTTCTCAATGCCTCCCCTTGGCTTTTTTCATTCAAAAAGACTTTCAGTACTAACTTTTGTACTAAATGCTGTTTGTGCGCGGGGAATATGGCACAGAACAACACAGACAAAGCTCCTGCCCCACTGAGCTTACATTCTAGTCATGTCTAAAAGACATCTCAAATATGGCCAAAATAGAATTAACTTCTCCCTCCCCACCATTCACATACCATCCAGGACCTTCCCCCCTCAACCAATGCTGCTGCCCTCCCCGTCTCAGTGAGCAGCTTCAGTGTCAACCCAGGTGTTCAGGCCATCAACCAGAGTTTGATTGATTTACTCTTTCCTCATACCCTGACATCTAAACTGTACTAGGCTATTCTTGCTTTGCTATGGAGAGTTACCTGAGGCTGGGTAATGTATAAAGAAAAGAGATTTAATTGGCTCATGCTTCTATGGGCTTTACAGGAAATGTGGAGCTGGCATCCACTTCTGGTGAGGCCTCAGAGCTTTTACTCATGGCAAGAGGTGAAATAGGAGCAGGCACGTCATGGGGCGAGAATGAGAGTGAGAGAGAGAAAAGGGGGATGTCCCAGACTCTTTTAAAACAACCAGCTCTTGAGTGAACTAAGTAAGTGAGAACTTACTCATCACCAAGGGGACGGCACTAAGCTATTCATAAGGGATCCACCCCATGATCCAGTGCCTCCCACGAGGCCCCAACATCGGGGATCACATTTCAACACGAGATTTGAACAGGGCAAACATCCAAACCATAGCATAAACTATCAGCAAGTTTCATTTGCAGTACTTGCAAAATACCCCCTGAATTGGCCCACTCCTTAGTGTTTCATCTGCTAAGCTAGGTTGAAACCAGCCACCATTGCACTTATCTCCAGAACTGCTTTCACGCTGACAAATGCTATAATCCATTCTCCACCCAACAACTGGAGTGATCGTTTATAAGCATAAAGGTAACTCCCCTGCTAAGTGTCGCTTCAATGGCTCCCCTTTGCATTTGAAATAAAATCCAAAATAACAAGACCCTGCATGGTTTTGCTCCTGCCTACTTCTCCAACCTAACTTTATTTATTTGTTTATTTAGAGATGGGGTTTTGCTCTTGCTGCCCAGGGTGGAGTGCAATGGCATGATGTCAGCTCACTGCAACCTCCACCTCCTGGGTTCAAGTGATTCTCCTGCCTCAGCCTCTCTAGTCACTGGGATTACAGGCACCTGCCACCATTCCCAGCTAATTTTTGTATTTTTAGTAGAGACAGGCTTTCAGCATGTTGGCCAGGCTGGTCTCAAACTCCTGTCCTTAGGTGATCTGTCTGCCCCAGCCTCCCAAAGTGCTGGGATTATAGGCATGAGCCACCACTTCTGGCCCTCCAACCTAACTTTATACACCCACCCCTCTCTCTGGCTCTGTTTTAGCCACACAGCCTTTCATTCTGTTCCCTGGACATGCCAAGTTAGTTTTCTGTACACAGCCTCTGCAGTTGTTGTTGCCTCTGCAAAAGACCTTCTTTCTCAGATCATATCACAGCTACTGCCTTCTCTTGGTCATGTCTTAGCTCAAAAGCCAGGGAACTTGGCTTGCTTTTTTTTTTTTTTTTTTCTATCTCCTTAGACTAGAAACTTTTCTAACTTGTTCATTGCTATATCTCTTGTTTTTATGCCTGGTACCAACTATATAGTAGATGTGTAATAGTATTTTATGAATAATGCTAATTAGCGTAAATAATTATCCTATTAGGTACTGTTAGAAATACAAAGAAAAGCAAGCCATGGGTCATTTTGTTCAAGGAATTTACAATCTAGTTCAAGATATATAAGACATAAAATATTGAATAAATATACACATAAGGGGATAAAGCAATGCCAAGCATGAACTATTGTATAAGAGATCGTAGTTAGAGAAGTGCTGTGAGTTAGTAGAAAGAGGAAAGAGTATAATTCTATCATTAAGTCTGGGCATACAGCCAAGGTGGCTCACACCTGTAATACCAGCATTTTGAGAGGCTGAGGCAGATCACCTGAGGTCAGGAGTTTGAGACCAGTCTGGCTAATAGGGTGAAACCCCGTCTCTACTAAAAGTACAAAAAATTAGCCAGGCATGGTGGTACGTGCCTGTAATCCCAGCTACTTGGGAAGCTGAGGCATAAGAATCACTTGAACCCAGAAGGCAGAGGTTGCAGTGAACCGAGTTTGTGCCACTGCACTCCAGCCTGGGCCACAAGAGTGAAACTCCACCTAAAAAGAAAAAAACAAAAATGTCTGGGCACGAACATGGGGATCTGCCACTTACTGTGGGACCCTGGGCAAGTGAGTGATTTAAAAAACAGAAGTCAGCTTTATATTTCTCATCTATAAAGCGGGATAATTTAATTAATTTCGCATGGTTATGGGGACATTTAAACAAGATGACATATATAAAATCACCAAGTACAGGATAGGTTCTCAATAAATGGTAACTAGTGTGATTTGTGCAGAATGAGAGATAAAGATTGTGCATGCCGTGAGATTTGAAGAGGGAGATCACACGGGCACATCTCCATTGAGGATGACCAAAGGCTTCAGAGCTTTGGAGACTGGGAAGGCTTTTGTCAGGCACAGCTCCGAACTTTCGCACTGATGAAGTTTTGGAGGTAATGTGGACTCATGTCATTCACCAAATATAAGAATCCCTTCCTTGCAGCTTCTTGCCCAGCTTTTGCTAAAAACTTTTGAAGATGGGCTTCACTCCATTTCAACAAACTCATTGTGAGGATGCAACTCGATTTGTTTTAACAGTCTTTCTTAAAACAGACTGAATTCTTTCTCCTTACAGATTCCACTTGTCAGTCCCCAGGGGGAATAGTAAAAATTATGTCTTCCTTTGGTTTGGTTCTCTTGAAGCTGGACATTCCCCATATCTTCAGAACTTACATCATTTGGCAAAATGTAAAAATGAGGCTCCCTCATCTGTTCTGAACAGTGAGTCTCTTCATTCTCTCAATTGGGTAATTATCCTGCTCTTAATTCCGCTAAATTAATTGCTTTTCTCTATTAGCTCTAATTATTAGCCCAGATGATGATCAACTATAACTGCTAGACTTTTATCATATAAACAGCCATCAAGCTGATCTTTTCTCTGCATAGGTTGTTTTGTTTATTATTTTCTCACGTGGGCATAGTATTTTATATTTAAGTCTACTAAATTTTAATTTTGGGGCATTCAGGCCTATCAAAATAATTTTGAATCTTCATTCAGCTTTGTATTGAAGTAACTAACACTCCAGATTTTTTTCATATTCAGATTTGATAAATAAGTGTCATGTATATTTGTTCAAATTGTTGGTAAAAATGTCAAGTCAAATAGGAATTAATAGAAAGCCTACGGCATGTCACTAGAGACTATTCATCAGGTTGGCCTAACAAAACATTTTTTCAATTAGATGTGAGTCTCCTTAAGTCTACAATCATCCAACAAATGTTTCTGCATTTTATGTCTCCTCTGTGAAACCACTTCCTAAAACCAAGATACATAGTTGATATGCAAGTCAAATTATCCTATCAAAAGGGAAAAAAATTTAATTTGACAATTAGCTACTTGAGGATGTCTAATTTATCTCGCATTCATTGATATGATGGTGATGATGGAGAGAGTGATGATGGAGCTGCTGTGAATCCCGTGCCTTGCACTGAGCACTGGACCAAACACTTTACAACCCTAATCTCATTTAGCTTTTACACAACCCTGAAAGGTGGGAGCCATGGCTTTATTTTACAAATAACAAAACTGAGAGAGAGGCTACAGAAAAATTAAGACATGGGGCTAAAAAAATGATAATAATTAATAAGTAATGAAAGGCTATAGAATTTGCCCAATATCGCATAGGTTGAAAGTGGCTAAGCCAAGATGAAACATATACATATATAAGTATATACACACATTATTGCATCTAGTTGCAATGTAAGTACTTGTCATAGGAAAGATCATGAATAAAGAAACATGGGCATAAAATTCTGGTTTGTTGGAAGGGAGTTTAGGGGTAACCAAGTGAGGGCAGGGCAGCATCTCCCAACATGATATGGGATGTCAGTATTCATTCTGTTAAAAATAGTGCCCCATCATCTAACACATAAGCCACATGCTAGGAAAGCAATGATAAGTAAGTTGTTTGTTTCACTGCAGGACTTCTCATGGATTTATTATGTTGATGTACATGGTGCCTCCCCCAGAATGAGTTTTTCATAAAAATACTTGGGTACTGGATACCTGATGGCTCGGTACCCACTACTGAGTGTACTTCGGGAAACTGTAGTAGAGGAGGTGGGTCTGGGTCTTAATGCCTCAGCCTCCCCAAGCAGCTTGGCCACAGATTCCTCAAGGGCCAGAGAAGGAGCAGGGAAAGGATGAGGACTTAGCCGCAGGTCAAAGCAGGACAGATGCTGTGGGTGATGAGTCTGGATCCCTCCTGCCCTGGCACATGGACTTACAAGGTGAGATCTTAATCCCATGATTCAGATTCCATAAGCCTCACACGAACACAAGTTTCGTTCCTTTTCATCACACCTCATACTTTGAAAGTTAGACAGACATTAAAGTTGTATGTAAATCGTTAGGGTGGAAAACATGCCAGACTGGCCCTAGACAAAAATGCAGCCAAGAAGTTTGTCGACATTTCCAGCCCCTAAAACCCCCTCTTCTCTTCTCCATCTGCCTGCCCTGGTCCCTAGGTACCCACAGCTACCATGGAACCCACTTGCCCCCTTCCCTAGGTACTCACAGCTACCATGAGGTCCCAATTCCCTTAAACCACATCTCTCCCACCCCCCAGCACCATAATTCATGTTATAGTGGTCTTGTTATGAGTCATTTCGTAATTTGTAAAATATTCTCCTTAATGAAAAGTAAAATTTGTCTTGTATTTGTGATAGTTCTCTATTTGGGTCAATTAAGTATACAAATGCAACGAATATTCCCTATAAGTAGAGAGAATAAAAACCTGTATATTTATAGTCCTTTAATAATTCCTAGGAAGTTCTCTATTGCTATATAAAATATGTTTTCTTAATTTTTAGCTATAGAAACCAACAACCAATCTTAGGGAAAAAACTTAAAGTATACTTAAATTTAAACCATTTGTCAACTAATGTGCACATTTACACCACAACTTTACGCTTAAGCAGAGCCCTTCACGTACATTATGACGTTAACCCTTACACAGCCACTCTGTGTGGCTCTGGGACTCCAGCCTATCCTTCTGACTCCACGTCCTGGGCTCCTACTGTCCATCACTGCTGCCTTTCACTCCTGCAGCCTGCATAGCTTGGTTTGGTTTGTTTGTTTTGTTTTATTATGTTTTTCAGATGGAGCTTTGCTCTTGTTGTCCAGGCTGGAGCACAATGGCACAATCTTGGCTCACTGTAACCTCCACCTCCTGGGTTCAAACAATTCCCCTGCCCCAGCCTCGCAAGTAGCTGGGACTACAGGCATGTGTCACCACTCCCAGCTAATTTTTTGAATTTAGTAGAGATGGGGTTTCGCCATGTTGGTCGGGCTGGCCTCAAACTCCTGACCTCAGGTGATCCACCTGCCTCGGCCTCCCAAAGTGCCGGTATTACAGGCGTGAGCCGTCATCCCCAGCCCTGTATAGCATTTTGATAGACATTCCTAGAGTAGTTTTTCTTAAGAATTGTTCTACAGAACCCTGGTTTCTCAACATGCTCAGTAGGAGAAAGAAAAAAAAAAAATTTGTGGTCTAGTGAATTTCAAATACCCTTTTGCAGCTCTTTCCACTTGTGTATTGATAGTCACCATGCATGTTAGTATACTGAAGGCTGAAGAAGTCCAGCAATAAAGACACTTTTAACTCACCGGCATTTCTCAAATGTACTTAACCTGGAACTTTATTTTCCTAATCTTTCTCCAGTTTTCCAAAACACACTGGTCTTGAAACTACTAAAGACTATATATGGATATAGATATATAATATTAATATATTACATATTTAGTGTATATTATATAATATATAGTGCACATACATATAATATATATAATATATATATTATATATAATATATATATTAAATATATATATTTATAAATATATATAAAGGAAAAAAGATTCACCTGTGAAATATTTAAATTACCTGGCAGTTGACATATATTCCAGTATCCCTTCCCTCCTCTCTCACCCCAGGATAAGGACCCCAGGCAAGTGAGGGCTGGACAGTTCTAAGGTGGGTCAAATAAATGAATAAAAAGGTATAGATGCCAGGAAGATGTCTCAAGTGAGAGACCCAGTTTGCTCAAGCATATTCTGGGCAGGATGGTGCATGATGGACTGAAGACCTGGGTGCAGGAAGATCCATCAGGAGAGAGTTGCAGTAAACAACAGAAGATGATAAGGGACCTGATTTAGGATGATGGTGAGAATATAAGGGGAAAATGGCTCCCAGATGCCTAGAAGAAAGAATCCCAGTAATTCAGTGACTGTTCAAATAGGGAGGATGAAGGAGAAGGAGGGGTCAAGACTGAATTCAGGCTTTCCGAGCGTGGCTTTCGGAATAAGTGGAGCACCCATGACATCATTTTGGGTTACAAAGACCAGCCAAAGAGGTCAAGAGCATGTGCTTTGATTCAGACACTCAAGGGTTCAAATCCTAACCCTGTTACTTATTATCAGTGTATTTGGCCAAATTACTTCTCTGAGCCTATTTCTGCAACTATAAAAGGGAACTAAGAGTAGTTTCTTCATAGATTGTTGTAAAGGTTTAGTAAGAATGTATCCAAGCTGAGTGCAGTAGCTCACGTCTATAATCCCAGCGGGTGGATTGCTTGAGCTCCCAAGTTCAAGACCAGCCTGGGCAACATGGTGAAACCCCATCTCTACAAAAAATACAGAAGTTACAGGCATGGTAGTGCACACCTGTGATCCCAGCTACTCAGGAGGCTGAGGTGGGAGGATGGCTTGTGTCCAGGAGGCAGAGGTTGCAGTGAGCCAAGATGGTGCCACTGCACTCCGGTCCGGCTGATAGAGCCCAACCTTGTCTCAAAATTAAATTAATTAATTAAATTTTTTTAAAAAGATAATGAATCTTGGCTGGGCATGGTGGCTCATGCCTGTAATTTCAGTGCTTTGGGAGGCTGAGGCAAAAGGATTGCTTCAGACTAGCAGTTCAAGATCAGCCTGGGCAAAACGGCAAGACCTTGTCTCTACAAATTTAAAAACTAACTGGGCAGTGTGTCACATGCCTGTAGTACCAGCTGCTGGGGAGGCTGAGACAGGAAGATCACTTGAGCCCAGTAATAAGAGGCAGCAGTAAGCTACGATTGTTCCACTGTACTCCAGCCTGGCTGCCAGAGTGACACCATAACTCAAACAACAGCAACAGCAACAAAAGATAATGAATCCTTAGTTCAGGATAGTGCCTGGCACATAGTGGGTGTTCAACAAGTGCTAATTGCTATTTCCATTGTGACTATTATCATCATCATTGTCATCATGTAGGTTTTAGGGTGAGAGTAAAGTATCATCTTTAAATGGATGCCTACTAGGCAGTGCAAGGCGGGAGCATGGAGCTCGTGTGCTAGATTGGTGATGCAGATACAATTTTGGAATAATTGTCGTAGAAGGATGAGCAAGCCATGAGAATCTGTTTTCTAAGACATAAAGTGTGAGGGAGATCACAGGCTTCAAGGATCAAGCTTTGGTAACACCCCTGTCATGGCAGATCATAAAAGGATCCAGTGAGAAGGATCATGTGGGCAACACAAGATAATCAGGCAAGTGTGAGTGATGAGAAATTAAGGGCCCCCAGCCTCATAGGGTGACTAAAAGAAAAAGGAAAAACCAATGGAGAAAAATGTTAAAGATGATTATCACATTACCCTGAGCCAGGGAAGCCGAGAAGTACATTAACAGAGCATTCAGAATAGCACAATGGCAAACATCGTGCAATGGCATAACATTACTCTCCTCTCCCGAAAGTGGGCACACTTGAATTGACATTTGCAGGAGAATTTCACCAGAGCAGAGAGGACCCCTCCTGCCCCAAACAAAAAAACCATGTTGTACAACAGTAAAAAAAACTTAGCCGGACGCGGTGGCTCACGCCTGTAATCCCAGCACTTTGGGAGGCCGAGGTGGGCAGATCTCGAGGTCAGGAGATCGAGACCATCCTGGCTAACACAGTGACACCCTGTCTCTACTAAAAAATGCAAAAATTAGCCTGGCGTGGTGGTGGGCACCTGTAGTCCTAGCTACTCGGAAGGCTGAGGCAGGAGAATGGCGTGAATCCGGGAAGTGGAAGATGCAGTGAGCCAAGGTCGTGCCACTGCACTCCAGCCTAGGCGACAGAGCGAGACTCCATTTTAAAAAAAAAAAAAAAGAAAAGAAAAGAAAAAAAAGAAACTTGGGCTGGATAGGCACAGGGGCTCATGTCTGTGATCCCAGCACTTTGGGAGGCCAAGGCAGGAGGATCACTTGTGTCCAGGAGTTCAAGACGAGCCTGGGCAACATAGCGAGACCCTGTCTCTAAAAATAATAAAAAAGTATCCAGATGTGGTGGTCCGTGCCTGTAGTCCCAGCTATTCAGGGAGCCTGAGGTGGGAGGATCACTTGAGTGCAGGAGGTTGAGGCTGCAGTGAGCTGAGATCGTGCCACTGCACTCCAGCCTGGGCCACAGAGTGAGACCCTATCTCAGAAAAAAAAAAAGATAAGGAAAGAAAGAAACTTGGGCTTCCTACATAGGAGACTTCCAAAGTGGTCAAAACAGGTACATTTCAATATTTTAAGGGTTGCCATAAAGACGAAGTTGAGTTATATGTTGTGTCTTTAGCAGGCAAAACTAGGTCTAGTCATTTCATCTCAGCCTTAGAACAGGCTGCCTGTTGAAGTAGTGAATTTCTTAAAACTGGAGAAATTTCACACAGAGCCCGGCTGGCCAGGTGCAAAGCTTTGAAGAAACCCCTGGTTTTAGCTGCGAGGATGACCTACATCAAACCAAATCCTTCCTATCACCTGTTTTTGCACATCCTGTGAGCTAATAATGGTTTTTACATTTTTAACAGTTTTTAAAAATTTAATTGTAAATTGACATTATAATTATATATATATGGAGTGCAAAGTGATGTTATAATAGATGTGAACAATGTGGAATGATTACATCAAGCTAATTGACATATCCATCTCCTCAAGTACTTTACACTGTTATGGTGAGAACATTTTAAAGTGTATTTTATGTTTATAATTTCAACTTTTATTTTAAATTCAGTGGATGTATGTACAGGTTTGTTCCATGGGTGTGTTGTATGACACTTGAGGTTTGGGGTACAAATGATCCTGTCACCCAGGTAGTGAGCATAGTACCCAATAGGTAGTTTTTCGGCCTTTGCATGCCTCCTGCTCTTCCCCTTCTATTAGTTTCCAATGTCTACTGTTGCCATCTTTATGTCCATGTGAACCCAGTGTTTAGCTCCCACTTATAAGTGAGAACATGCAGTATTTGGTTTTCTGTTCCTGCATTGGCTCACTTAGGATAATAGCCTCCAGCTGCATCTATGTTGCTGCAGAGGACGTGATTTCATTCTTTTTTATGGCTGTGTAGTATTCCATGGTATATATGTATATCTCATCCACTGTTGATCCACTGTTGATGCATCCTAACTTGATTGCATGTTTTGCTATTGTAAATAGTGCTGCAATTAACATGCAAGTGCATGTGTCTTTTTTCTCTTTGGGAATATACCCAGTAATGAGATTGCTGGGTCAAATAGTAGTTCTGGTTTAAGTTCCTTGAGAAGTCTCTAAACTACTTTTCACAGTGGCTAAACTAATTTACATTCTCACCAACAATGTAGTGTTCCCTTTTCTCCATAGCCTCACAAGCATCTCATTTTTTAACAATTTTAAAAAATCAGTTTGCGGCTATCCCATCTGGAACGCACTCGCTCTCATCTGATCTTGGAAAAACTAAAAGGATACTATTTTGCAATAGGTGAAAATTATATGAAGCTCAAATTTCGTGCCCATAAATACAATTTTATTATAGCACAGCTATGCTCATTTATGTGTTGGCTACAGCTGCTTTTGTGCTACAGTGTCGGAGCTAAGTAGTTGCAACAAAGATCAAATGGCTCACAAAGCCTAAAATACTTATCATCTGGCCCTTTACAGAAAAAGTTTGCCAACTCCTGATTAAGATCTTCCAATGGCCTCTTTTGAACTGGAAGATTCTGTGAGGAAGAAAAGTTTTAGCCTGAGATTTGGATAGGAGGTCATGGATCACTTGGAGACCGCCAACACAATAGCCTGCAGGGACAGCAAACTAGGGTGCAGTGGTGAGAAAATGTAGGTAATGGATTAGGCAATGCCTGTTGGAGAAGACTCACAGCAAACAAGGGTGAAAGCCTGGATGGGGGCTCCTCAGATCAGCACAGTATGGGGAGGTATTTTGGGAGATAGGATGACATGTAGAAGTTTGTGGCAGAAGGGATATATAAAAGCTTTTCTTGTGTTTGATGAACCCAGTGGTATACTCAGTATCTGCTTTATTTTACAGCATGGTTTAATATATCTTTTGTCATATCTCTCAGCAAGAGGGATTTTCTGAATGTTCTTGTTTATAGAATGTGCAGAAAATTTTTGCACAGAGAGTCATGCTTTTGTTGGCAAAAGAAAGTGAGCACTTGCTGATTTTCTGGCAATCCTAACAAAAATACTGAGGTGTATTTATACTCTGGGGGCCAAAACCAATTTCAAAATGACAGTGCTCAGCTCCATCATCATCCCAGCTTTCCTCTTCAGACTCTACTGGGTTTAACAACTTTGTCAAATCCCTTCCTCTGAAATCCACTTCTGCAAGTAAGTTGAAACTAATTCTCTCTACTGTCATGTAAACACCAGGCGGGCTTCCCTGCTGGGTGCTCAATAGCTTGGTCACCAACCAATGGATGAGATAAGCAGGCTAAAGTCACAGAAAGTGTGGTATGAAATTGTCTTTTTTTAAGCATTTTTTATTACATTTTACAGTGTGATTTCTTTATTAACATCTCTTAACAGTCAAAAGATGTTTGCTTCACACTGTTTTAAAGTATAATGGTATTCAAGTGGAATTTCAAGCTAGATACAGAAACTTAGTTACTGTTCTTACTCCAAACAAGGCAAGATTAGGGAGTCAAATACAATTGACTTTTTGTTATCTATGCCAATTAGAGAACCAGATATCCTGCTAATAAAAATCCATCCAGAACCAAATGTCTGACTTTGCCTAGTTTCTGCCATCCTCTTCATGGGGAATTACGCAACAACTATTAACAAATGGTTACATTCATTCATTTGCTTTTCACATTCATTCTTTGTCCCTATGGCAATACTAAGAGATAGCTCTCTGCTTTTAATTTTTTAGTAGCTCTTCACTGCAGACCAGGTGGTGTCCAGGCATTTTAACCACATTCAAGGCTTGTCTCTGCAATGTGGCTGTCCTGTTTTCTCCCCATTAATCGCTTCATGCCCCTTTTACATCTGTCGACCTGGATGATTCACTGTTGGATTGTGCAGGAAGAGGCAAAGACTCTGCACAATTCCAGAGGGCGCTGTTCACACAGTGCACAAGACAGTAGCCCTGGGTAAGAGCGCTGGCTCAGATTTGAATTCAAATCCAAGGCTCACTGCTTACTTTCTGTGTGACTCCAGGCAAGTTTCCTAAGTATTGTATTCCTCAGTCTCTTCATCTGTAAAGTGGTGTTTATAACATTGATCTATATATAGGGATGTTGCAAGAATTAAAAGAGAATTTGAGGAAATGTGTTTACCAAGGTGATTGAACCTGAATCAAGCACTCAATGACTAACGATGATGATAATAATTCTAGGCAGCTAATAGCTTGGAATGACTTTTAGAACAGATAAGAAAATTTTCCTTGCTTCCAATACTATCATATTTTAAACTCCATTTAGAGGCTATCAAGAAGTTTGGGGGAAACAGGGGCCACCATTTTGAACTCCTTGAATGATTACGAAGGTGGTAGATAGTGGTGCTGATATTAGGGTTGGTTCTATTGTCTTTATCTGGATTTGTAGACTATAGAAACTTTATCTAAAGTAAAGTTTTCTCAACACTCTTTAACCCAGAATGTTAAAGAATAAAACCTCGTATCCACATTTAATATGATTTGAAACTTCAAAATAGATTCGCTAGCATGAATAAAAGCACTTAGAATGCTGAATATGCACTTTAGAAACATCACATGTTCTCCCTCCTCTAGCTACCCTGCTGTCCAAGACTGTCATCAGCTCCTCCCAAGCTGAGAGTCACTGCCTTAGAGAGAAAGGGCAATGGGCAGGTCCGGATTTCTAACAGGGCTCTTCCAGTTCTCAGAGTTGGTGATTTGGGGACTAAGTGCCCAAACCCTGGAGATCCAGTCCTTCTCCAAACAAGAAAGAAGTCCCTGTGTAAAGAGACATGAGAGATGAAATAGAAACAGAAGTTTGGATCTAGGAATGTCACCCTAAGAATTAAGGGCTCCTTTTTTTTTCTTTTTTTTTAAGAGGAATGATATGACACAACTCATGTTGTAGGAGGATAACACTTCACATTGGTGATTTCCTTTCTCTGGGATGTTGAAGCTAATAGAAAAAGATCATGACGTTCATGTAACTCCCTGAAGATTTTGAAGACTTCTTTCTTAGAAATCCTTGAGAAAGCAATACTTGCCCACCTGCTTGTAATAGTTTTAGGACTATTAGGTAATGCTAGTAGTTATCTCTAATAGTTAGATAACTCTGGAGTATGAGTATGAAATCCTGACTTTTGGGAATTTCTTTGATATCTGTACTATAAATCTAAAAGAGGTCAGGGGAACTTTGAACAGGATTATGAGTCTAGGCCTTTTGTTCTGTCTCTAACCAGCTGTGTCATATTGATCAAATCTTTTAGCCCCTCTGAACATCAGTTTCTGCCCCATAAGATAAGGAATTAGGCCAGATGATACCTAATGCTCCTTAGATTTTAAACTCTGGAGTTTGAACTCTCAGTTTGAATCCCGGCTGCATTGTTTATATGATCTACAACAAGTTACTAAGTCTTTCTCTGCCTTCCTTTGCCAGCCTGTCAAATGAGGATAGTATTTCCTTCTAGTTAGGGTTGTTGTGATCAATAAAAGTCGTCTATTGCTATTATAATCTTCTGATACTTAATGTATAAGGTGCATTGTAAGTAATACTGAATCCAAAGTAACCTATATACACTACCGCCTTGCTATACGCCTTCACTGTGGGCTCAGGGGCTTGCCTTCTGTAGGGTGAGGGTTACAGTGAGGGTTTTGCTGTTGCTATACCATATATATTATAGCATAAAGTGTTCTCTTCTTCATTCCCTTGAGATAATGATTTCTTGTCTGATCTACCCTCAGCCTGATTGTCACAGCTGGGCAGTGCCCTCAGAGAAGAAGCAACTGTAGCCCCAGCTAAGAATTGGGGGAGAGCCTTTTAAAATGGGAGAGTAGGATCTGTAAGCTACCTTTCAGGTGCGAGACTTAGAGAGAGGGCCAGGCATGGTGGCTCATGCCTGTAATTCCAGCACTTTGGGAAGCCAAGTCAGGAGGATCACTTGAAGCTAGGAGTTCAAAACCAGCCTGGGCTTTGCTGACGTATCTCTAAAATAAATAAATTAAAATAAATTTAAAAATAAAAAAAGACTTTGAGAGAAAGGACCCCACTCAGGTATAATGAGGTGGTCTCACCAGCCCAGAACCCCCAATCCCCACCCCTTCTAGATGTGTTGCTAGAAGTAGAGAAAGCACTGTACTTTCTACACAACACATCTTTTTGATTTGCCTGTTGCTTTCTGTTTGATCTTTGTAACAGTTTTATTGAGATATAATTCACGTACTGTATAATACATACATTTAAAGTATACAGTTCAGTGGTTTTTTTCATATATTTATAGACTTGTATAATCATCACCATAAATCAATTTTAGGATATGGTCATCACCCCAAAAAGAAACCACATACCCACTAGCAGCCACTCCCTGTTCCTCCCTAACCACAGCCCCTGGAAAACACTGATCTCATTTCTATCTCAATGGATTTGCCTATTCTGGATATTTTGAATAAATGGAATCACACAATATGTGGCCTTTTGTGTCTGGCGTCTTTCACTTAAGATACTGTTTTCAAGGTTCATCAGCATTGTAGCATGAATCCGTACTTCATTTCTTTTATGGCTGGATAATATTTCATTATGTACGTATACCACATATTGTTTATTGGTATAAATAATGATGGACATTTGAATTGTGTATACTTTTTGGCCATTACAAATAGTGCTGCTATGAAATTCAAGTAAAAATTTTTGAGCATGTGTTTTTATTTATCTTGGGTATGTACGTAGGACGGGAATTGCTGGGTCATATAACTCAATGTTTAGCATTTTGAGGAACTGCCAGACTGCTCCAAAATGGCTGCACCATTTGACATTCCCACCAACAATGTATGAGGGTTCTGATTTATCCGCAATTCTATCAACACTTGCGAGTCTCTGTCTTTTCTATTACAGCCATCCTAGTAGGTATGAAGTGATACCTCATAGTTTTGATTTCATTTTCCTAAATAGTTAATGATGTTGAGTATCTTTTCACATGCTTACATTTGTATATCTTCTTTGGATAAATCTCTGTTCAGATATTTTCTGGCAATATTTCTGACAATGAAGCATGACATTAAGATATAATCTAATTCTTGGCCGGGTGCAGTGGCTCACACCTGTAATCCTGGCACTTTGGGAGGCCGAGGCAAGTGGATCACCTGAGGTCAGGAGTTCAAGACCAGCCTGGCCAACCTGGTGAAACCCCAACTCTACTAAAAATACAAAAATGAGCTGGGCATGGTGGCAGGAGCCTGTAATCCCAGCTACATGGGAGACCGAGGCAGGAGAATCAGTTGAACCCCGGAGGCAGAGGTTGCAGTGAGCCGAAATCGTGCCATTGCACTCCAGCCCGGGCGACAGAGCGAGAGTCCATCTCAAAAAAAAAAAAAAAAAATTAAGAATATGTGCAGGGTAGAACATAAAAGAGCTGATGATGAAACCTGTTGGATGAACTGATGAACCCCCCCCCACCAAAAAAAAAAGATATAATGTCATTCTTTATAGATTGGCTGTTGTCATTCTAAGTCTTTGAATATGAATGTGTATGCTAGGTAGGGGAAGTAAGAGCCCACTTCCAAGTATGAACAAGAAGAGAGGGATCAGCACTTAGGGTTCCCAGTCTGTCTGGGATTATGTGTATAAACAAGGTAGAGAGAAAATCAGTTTTTTCCTGGATATGTGTTCATTTTCAACAGACGAAGTCTGGACTGGAAGGTAGAAGATCTAGGCTCAATTCCTGCTTCTACTTGGCAACTATGAATAAGTTGCTTAATAGGTAATTAGCTTCTTTGAACCTTTCTTTTCACCCTCCCCTTTTCAGTTATCTTCTTTCCTTTTTAAAATTTAAGTATAATTTACATACAATAGAATTTGCCATTTTGGCATGCAGTTTGAACTTTGACAATGCATACTGTTGTGTAATGACCACCAAGATCAGGATAGAGAATATCGTTACAAAGGGATGATACTGATCCCATTGTAGCTCAAATGAATGAGCTTTTTCATCCCAAAAGTTCCTTTTGCCTCCTTTGTAGTCATTCCTCCCCTACCTCAAACCTCTGGGATCTGATTTCTCTTTTTATCCTTTTGTCTTTGACAGAATGTAGTAGAAATAAAATTTTACAGTAGGTGGTCTTTTGAGCATGGCTTTCTTCATTTAGAATGATGCATTAGAATCCCTCAGCTAGGCATGGTGGTACACACCTGTTAATCCAGCATTTTAGGAGGCCAAGGTGGGAGTATCGCTTGAGCTCAGAAATTTGAGACCAGCCTGGGTAAAACCTCATGTCAAAACCTCTTGTCTACAAAAAATACAAAAATTATCCAAGCATGGTGGCACGCACCTGTAGTCCCAGCTTCTTGGGAGGCTGAGGTAGGAGGATCGCTTGAGCCCAGGAGGTTGAGGCTGCAGTGAGCCGAAGTCACACCACTGCACTCCAGCCTGGGTGACAGTGAGACCCTGTCTCAAAAAACAAGAAAAACGAAATCCTTCAATGTTACTGTATGTGTCAATAATTTGTTCTGAGTAGCATGTCATTATATGAATCTACCATAGTTTATTTATCCATTTACCAGTTGAAGGACATTTATTTTCAGCTTTTATGCCATTATTAATTGGCCACTAAAAACATTCCCAAATAGATGAATGTAGGTTTTTTCTTGGGTAGATACTAAATTATTTTACAGAGTGTTACGTGAAGTGACTGTGTCATTTGCATTCACAGCAACAATGTGTGAACATTCCAGTTGCTCCACATCCACACTAGCCCTTGTGAAAAATCTCCGTTTCTTCATTTGTAAATGGGACAGCAGTCCCTACCCTACCACTCACTCAGGATTGTTGTAAAGATAGAAATAGAAGTGAGGCGGTGCAGCAGAAGTGCTTTGTGAACCATAAAGTGCTATACCCAAGTAAGAAATGCTGCCACTTAGGCTGATAGAGATCATGCTCACTTCCATGCAAAACTTGTTTCCCACATGAGCTAAATGTTTCATTTTTTTCCCCTACATCTTGGCAAAATGAGTTATAACAAGTCTTAGACAGCAAGAAGTTTTGCCTTAGATGCATTGTGGAGTTTGTTTTGGCTCCAGTTTTTGAACTTTTCACAGAAATGAATAAATGACCAAGATGTAAATCATCAAGCGTGAGTCAGTTTTGTCAAGAAAAATGACCCTGTGTGATGAAAGTCGGCAGGAATGGAGTCAGCATGACAGTGTGACATGCTGTGGGAAAAATAAAGACAGCCCTAACCAGGCAGTGTCCCCAGGGTAAGGCACTGAGGATGACTGCACAGCAGCAAAGAGGGCTAATATGCTCCACTACGGTGAGTGTGGGAGGGTTGGTGATAAAACTGACAAAGCACTAATTTCAACTTTTTTCAAATTTAAAAATCACTGTTTTCCATGTTAGAAACTAAAAGGTGTAAGAAACAAGCCAAAAGTTACCTCCTTAACATCAGAATGGACTAATTCTTAGTGTGTTACAAAGATGGTTACATACAGAAATATCTATAGATACACGTATATACACGGGTTAGTATAACATACATATATTCCCTTGCTCTGTCATCTGAGAGGGCGTACAAACAACTGACATCCCAGTAGCAACAAGGACACCTTGTGCTCAGATCTTGGTTTCTAAAACCATTCTCCAATTAAAAGGAACCAGGGCTGCTTGGAGAAATGGCTGGTTGTAGGACTAAGGCAGAAGATATACAGGCTGAGCCTGGAGCATCTGGTAGTGCCAGGCAGTAAGGAGGTACTTGAACAGAAACACAAGTGATGGGGTGTGTCAAAGAGACAAACCAAACTGAAAGAGCTCCCAATGGCCAAAGCTGGAGCAACATGCAAGACAAAGTAAAGGAGAAATATATTATAACCAGAAGTATAAAATAAATATTCTTGACTCTATACTGATATGATTGAATAAATAAATGGGGGAGAATAAATGAAAGAGAATAGACAAATCTATGCAAAAGAATTCCCAGTAACTCATAAATACTCCACCCTCTAGGAGGTGGAGCCTAACTCCCTACTCGTTAAAGTATGACCTATGCATATTGACTTCCTTCCAAGAAGTACAGTAGGGAAAGGGAGTAAAAATTAGTAACTTTACAGTGAGGAAAGCTGAGAAATATGACCTCAGCCAGGTGATCAAGGTCAACATCAACAGGGACACATCCTGTTAATAGTGTGTGCCCTGGATATGATGTGATGGGAATTGCACTTGACCTCCGTGGTCTTCCTCCCACAAAACCTTAAACCAGTCTAACCATGAGAAAAATAGTCGTCAAATCCCAAGTTAAGGGCATTCTACCAAATACATGACCAATAATTCTCAAAAATGTCAAGGTCATTAAAAATAAGGCAAGCCTAAGAAACTGGTACAGCCAAGAGAAGCCTAAAGAGGCCTGATGACTGAAGGTGACATGGGATCCTGGAACAGAAAAAGGACATTAGGTAAAAACTGAGACATAACCAATAAAGTTAATTTAGTTCATAGTCATGCATCAATATTATTTTCTTAATTGTGACAAATGTATCATGCTAACCTAAGACATTAATACACAGGGACTTGGGTGCCAGGAATATGGGAATTCTCTGTACTATTCTTGCTATTTTTCTGTAAATCTAAAAATATTCTAGTTGCTCCACATCCACACCGGCCCTTGTCAAAAAATCTCCATTTCTTCATTTGTAAATGAGACAGCCGTCCCTACCCTACCACTCACTCAGGATTGTGGTACAGATAGAAATAGAAGTGAGGCGGTGTAGCAGAAGTTCTTTGTGAACCATAAAGTGCTATACCCAAGTAAGAAATGCTGCCACTTAGGTTGCAGCATTTGCCCCACTGAAAAATATTCTCTGAAGAATTTCAGTTTAATCTTAATGAATTTTTTAATGTTTTTGAGCGGAGTCTCACTCTGTCGCCCAGGCTGGAGTGCAGTGGTGTGATCTCGGCTCACTTCAAGCTCCGCCTCCTGGGTTCACGCCATTCTCCTGCCTCATCCTCCTGAGTAGCTGGGATCACAGGCGCCCGCCACCAAGCCTGGCTAATTTTTTTGGTATTTTTAGTAGAGATGGGGTTTCACCGTGTTAGTCAGGATGGTCTCGATCTCCTGACCTCATGATCCATCTGCCTCAGCCTCCCAAAGTGCTGGGATTACAGGCGTGAGCCACCGCATCCAGCCTAACATGTTATTTTAAAGGTTGTATGACAATGAATTATGTGAGTCCCAAGTGAAACATTTATTACAATTTTTTTAAATTGCTCTTCATTGAGATACCCAGTGAAAAAGATGACCATATTTTGGGGGCATTTCCTTCCTAAGACTTAAATAAATATGGAGAATGAATTGGCAAAAAATAAAAATCTAGCAGATAATCATTCAAAATATGAGGCACAAAATCAGAGGCCACTCTTTCTGCCAAGTTAAAGACAAAATCCAGCTTGGTTTTAGGGGTTTTTTTGTGTGTGTGTGTGGTTATTTTGTTTTGCTTTTCGAATTAACAAATAAGAGCAAGGGTACAAATAGCATCAACTTACAGATGTTATAGAACAACATATGTTTAATGTGACTGCCACGTGTAGAATATATCCACATGATAAATGGCTGAACTATCTAGCTCCATCAATCAAGACTTTTTACACAAAGGAAAACTCCCATATTCCTTTTATCATCTTTATTTATTCCTGGCTGCAATTACCCTTCCCTCTACCCCACCCCCGCCAAGATAATAGTGATGCCTTTAAAGGATATGTAGCAGTTTATTCTTTTATTGCTTTCTAGAGAGCTTCTTGTAACAGAAAGTTTCTGGCAAGATGTTTTTACATTCAGACCCAGATCATTGTCTATGACAAAACTGAGCCAAGAACTTTACCACCGCCTCCCGTAGAAGCTGACACTACCCCGACTCCTAATTCACAAGGCTCAGGGCTGCCAACCACATTTGTCAGAGTTTCCTCTCCTTGAGCTGTGCCTAGGTTCTTTGCCCCATTATTACTCTATGGAGGCACCTTATCATGTTGTATGCTCAGTTGGCCATTTATGTCTTGATGACAATGTGAGGAAACCTTGGCCCCTTGGCTGCAAGGTGTGTAAATGTGGCAGAGTTAGACAATGACCAGATACAGAGTTTATTCATTGATTTGATTCATCCTGACCTAAGTGTGGCTCATCACAGTTTCATTCTGAAAACTGACATCTCTGCAGCTACTTCAGCCCCAGGGGGTTAAGTCTGTCCTCTGCTAAAAGTACCAGCACCTGTTCAGTACCTTCTATAACTACTGTGTCCTCTCGGATTCTTCTTTGTGATTCTTTCCTGGTTGGTTATTTAATTGGTTGCATAAAATAGTTATTGTCTGACTTCAATAGTTGCTCTAACCTGACTTAGGTGATAATAGCTACAATTAGTTGAACACTTCTGCAAGCCAGCATGGTGCTATGTGCTTCACGCGTATGTGAAGCCTTTTTAAATACACTGCACACTCCTTAGGTCATTCTCAATTTACAGGATTTGGAAAACTTAGAACTTAGAAAACATGTCTGAGCTCTGGTAAGTAGGAGAACTAGAATTCAGGGAAGTCTCTGTGCCTCCAAAGCCCCTATACACAGTGGTGCTGCAGATGGATCATGGCTCTGTCACATTCTGCTCCCAACTGTGACCCCCTCCTCCATGGCTCTTATGAACTCCTATCAGATCACCCTGCATATTTATCCAAGTTAGCATTCCTGGACCCATCTTTACATTTGCTACATATTTCCATGCAAGGAAGCATAAAAGTCCGAACAGGAACTTTTACTTCATATTCATGTTTTAAGCAGAAATTATTCGTTTAAAATCCAGCTGATCAAACTTGGTTTGAGATTATAAACGATCACATTGTAAACTTTGAAATATAGAGTTCTTCAGCTTGCATTAAACTCAATGTTTTTTTCTTTTTGATGACCTCACACTTCTCAAGAAAAATGCAATACTCAGGAACACCTTCATTCCCAAAGATATTTCATCCATGTCCCCATTATTATATCTGAATTCCTGAATGGATTAGATAGGTTGCTGGGGTTGAGCCTACATAAGCAGAAATAAAAAGAGGTGAGAACATCTCTCTCTCCTTCCTGGACTCTGCTGGCCTTGTGCATTGATGATGATGAAGAAAAGAGCAAATAGGCCACAGACTTGGCTTCCCTTTCCAAGAGCAGGACATAAAGGAAAACATGCTGAGTGAATATCCACAACCTGTGAAGGCAGAAAAAATATTAGTCTCTAATTTGAAACAGCATCAGGTAATGGAAAGGGCAGGAACCCTCAGATTTTAGTATGAAAGTTTCTTCTAACTAGTCGTTTGTGGCTGATAGCAAAGGCAACCTCTCAGGGCCTTCTTCTCCTTACCTATAAATTGTAAAATATCAGCATTGGACTCTTTGTTAATACATTTATTTATGTCTCTTTGTATTTGCAAAAAATAAAAAAAAAATTGGGGGAAGGTTTTTTAAATGGTAGAATAAAAAAGCTAGAATAGTGCCAGAAAGAATGCCTAGGCAAAGGAAACATGCTTCCATTGACAAAAAAGTTGGGCAGAGATTCCTGGCAGCCTAGGCAAAAAGGGTGATATGATAGATTATATCATTCTCGTTATCTGAAAAAGAAAAGGAGTTGGAGGAGCAGGTAAAAGAAGAGGAAGGAGAGAAAGAAGGCAAAAAGCATCAGCACATCCAATCATCAGAAACTCCAAGCTACCTTCTAGAACTCTGGAAAGAATTAGAAAATGATGTGTCCTGGCCGGGTGTAGTGGCTCACGCCTGTAATCCCAGCACTTTGGGAGGCCGAGGCGGGTGGATCACGAGGTCAGGAGTTTGAGATCATCCTGGCCAAGATGGTGAAACTGCATCTCTACTAAAAATACAAAAAATTAGCTGGGCGTGGTGGCAGGTGCCTGTAATCCCAGCTACTTGGGAAGCTGAGGCAGAGAATTGCTTGAACCCAGGAGGTGGAGGTTGCAGTGAGCCGAGATCGCACCACTGCCCTCCAGCCTGGGTGACAAAGTAAAACTCCATCTCAAAAAAAAGGAAGAAAGAAAATGATGTGTCCCGTAGAAAATGATGGTATCTTGAAGAACAGTTTTGAGGGAAGAAACATTGGCAAAAACATTTTCCTTTTGGCCATATTTTGTATTGGTCATTAATAAAAAGACATAATTCAAAAGCATGACTCTCTGAAGATATGATATAGGGAGCTAAAGTAATCCAGTTCAGGTATGTTGCTCACTGACAGTCTTACTTGGCATAAGGATAGAGCTTAGAAAATCTAAAGAATGAATACCTGGCATGACCTTTAGAATGTTTTTCTTGAATATCAATTGCCTTAGCCAAGCTTTTGACAAATGTGACATGCTACAGACAGCTGAAAATTGAGATTCCTTGCAAGTCCTTTAATATGCAAAAGTAATCTTGGTTTGTGAAATTTCTCCCTTCCACTACCTTTCCATTCCCCAGGGGACTCTCACCTGTCTACCTGCAGAGAGGGCCAAGAAATTTTATTATTATGGTAATAATAGTGGGGAAGAAGGGAGAAGGAGGGGATTTCATTTCCTACCGTAGAGAATGTTATAATATTGGATCTTTGTTTTACAAGTGTGTATTACTTTCAATATTAAAGATTAAACCAAAGACTGGTGGAGGTGGGGAGGAAGAGAGAGAATGAAAATAAAGTACAGCTGCATGTGAATAAAATAAAGTTATGCACATGAAGCCATGGGGCAGCCCTGTCACTTAGACATTTCGCTACAAATATTTGTTGAATGACTAAACAAATAGAACATGGAAAAGAGGACCAGCTGGCAAGAGTCGGAAGGCAGAAGTTGCCAACTGGCCACCTCAACTAGGAAACAAATGGATGGTGGCCTCTTTAAAACACTTTGTTGTGTTCATGGCAACATCCTAATGCCCTTTCCAGGATGAGCAGCCCCAAAATGCATCTGCAGATCTCTAAATGGTTCGTCTGTCAACTAGAATTATGTGTCAGAGGCAGGCTGCCAAAAACCACTCTTTTGATCCAGGATAATTGGAAGTGAGTTCTTCCTCCTGTCGTCAGTTGGCCACCACTTTTGGTCACTTCTTGAGGCCTCTCCTGGAATATCCTTTGTTTGCTCTTTCAGTCATTCTTCTAGAAATATTGACTGAGTGCCCACTGTGTGCCATGCACTGTTTAGGCTCTAGGGATCCAGCAATGAAAAAACAAATAAAAATCCCTACCCACATGGAGCTTCCATTGCAGTTAGATGGAGACGGATAAGAGAAATAAGATAAATTTACGGTATGATAAGTGCCAGGGAGGAAAATAAAGCAAGGCAGAGCGATGGGAAGTGTTGGGGAGGAGTAGTCCTTGCAACCTCAAGTCGAGTGGTGAGGGAAAGCCTTACTGAGAAGCTGGTATTTGAGTAACGAAGAGAGGGTTGAGGGAATGAGCTATCTGGACACGTGAAGGAAGAACATTCTAGGCAGAGGGAACCATAAGTGCTGGTGCTCTGTGTAAAGCGTGCCTGGCGTATTCAAGGAACAGGAAGAGGGTCAGTGTGACTGAGGTGGGGTAAGCTGTGCAGGACATGAAAGGAAGTGGCAGGAGAGGAGGTCAGAGGACCCAGTCTGTAAAGCTTTGTAGGTCATTGTAAGTGCTTTCAATTTTACCCACAATGGTATGGGAAGTCACTGAAAGTTGTGATTAAATTGCATGTGTCCTTTTCTGACTTGTTTCTGTCATTCAGCCCAGTTGATATATGTACTGTGGTTGATACTCTTCCATTGCTCTCTCTTATTCTACTGGGTACAGCTTGGCCCTGTGGGTGGTTTTGGCCACGCATCCACCGTGGACAGTGGACAAATCTCTAAGGTCAAACATTTGAAACTACTGTCAGCAAATAGCAAAGTAGTTGGTAAAGCCTGTCTTCTCTTGTTTAGAGCTTGAGGGGTTGGAACAGGCCAGGGGTGTTGACATGCTGCTCCGAGGAGCCCTAGGGAATATTCCTTGAACCTCACTTTTTCCCCAGCCTCTCTTTATTCCAGACCAGCTCTTAATCAGTGTTGTACTGAAAGTGTTCCCATAAAGCCTCCAGGCCCCCAAATTTGAAACCATTTAAATAAGAGACCTCTAAAGTTCTTTACAACTTTAAAGTATAGCTGTCACATACATGCACACACAAACATACAATATGTTTAAAATGTTTTGATGTTTATTTTTTCACTAGTAAATGCTTTAATAAAAGGTCAAATTTACTTTCACAATTATAAACTTATTAACCATTGTATGTAGCTCAAATGTAAGACACTAGTGAACAATTTACCAAGAACAAGCAATTTTCCCATCTTCCATTCCCTCTTCCCTTTGTTTCCCAGCATGGAGGGCAGCCCTGGCTGGTGTGGGGAGGGATGTGGGAGCTGCACAGAAGCACATCAGTGACACGTCAGGAGCATGCCCCCAGCATGCAAGGATGCAGAGTAGAGAAGGGGACACACAGCTGGGAGACAGAAGGGAAGGCCCAAATGGTTGGGACATTGGTTACTGTGAGCAGATAACTAAATTGATGAGTAAATAAGCAAATATATTTAGGATAACTATATAAAAGCCAGGCTTCTTACTGTTGGAAATGCTACTTACAAACACAAAAAGGAAAAAGTCTAGAAAGAACTTTGAGATGTTAAATTTGAAATGTAGATTTCGTTATGAATGTATGCTATTATAATCTATATACACAGATAAATAAGGGAATATTACACGTGTGTGTGTGTGTGTGTGTGTTTGTGTGTAGACTTTTTTTTCAAGCTCTGTCTGCCTAGGAAACCTCAAAGCAATGGCACTCCAGTAGCAATGAGCACATTAAGCACACAGATATTGGATTCTAAATACCATTCTTTACTTAAGAGAAACCAGGGCTTCTTGGAGGAAATTGCTGATTCCATGGCTGGGGAAGGGAAACTTAAAGATAAACCTGAAATATCTTGTTTTGCCAGAAACCAAGGAAATGTTCCAATGATGGTGGAAACATATCAAAAGGACTAGGTGCCACTTTGGGATCATTTAAGCTTCAAAATAAATAGAGTAATGGATTCCAATAGAGTGAAAAAAATTATAATCCATTTGACTATGCCAATTTAAGTGAATATGTGAACAAATAAATGGAAGACAAGGGACTGCTCTTTCTTATTGAAGAATGAAACTAATAAATATAGAAATCATGAAGGAAATATAAATCACCATTTGGTAGCTGTCATAGAGGTGGCTGATTCTGGTGGTATTTATCAATGAAGGCAGGTAGTAGAGGGTATGTGAATTGTAGGATATTAGTGCATTCCTAGAATAGTGCCTCACAAATACTAATAAATTACCAGAGGGAAAATGGTAACCATGTGGCAGAGACACCTGGCAGACACCAACCTGACCAGGTGATCAAGATTGACATCACCAGTGGTGCAAAGGCTCCACATCTTGTACCCTCTGGGGTGATGCACCAAGCAGAGCCCAACTTCATTCTGAGTATTTCTGCCAGGACAGCATCACCTAAGTCTCGTCATGGAACCTCAGATAGACCCAGGCTGAGGGCCGTCCTACAGAATGTAAGGCCTGTAATCTTTGAAATTACATAAAGACATGAAAGACAGGGAACAGCAGAGGAACTATTCCAGATTGCAAGAGACAGAAAAGAACAAAATGCAAAGCGTGGTCCCCCGACCAGCACATCAGTGTCATCTGGGAATTTATTGAAACTGCAGAATCTTCTGCTCCTACCCCCACCCACTGAATCATAATCTGCATTTTAATAAGATCCCCATGCACATTTAAGGTTGTAAATAGCCAGGGCCCTAAATCAGTGATTCCCAAACACAAGGCTTTATTAGAATCACTTAGGAAAACTTGATGTAAGGACAGATTCCTACTCCCCTCCCCAGATCTACTGAATCAGACACTAAAGTGTGGAGCCTACAATGGGATATTTTGAAGAAACTCTCCCAGGTGGTTCTGAAACCAAGCTACATCTAAGAATCACTGGGCTCTAAATAGTATTGACATATGCATAAGTGACCAAAGTGGGGCTCATTGCACGTGGGCCTCAAAACACAGGTTGGAGAACCAAACTAATCATCACAATTCCTGCTCCAAGTACCAAGACACGACCCTAAACTAATACTTCAGTCCAGGGGTGGAATGTAAATAAATATTGCTGATTCACATTTCAGAAGTTTTCTAGAACATTTAAGTGGATTTGAAAAATACTGTTTAAAGGATTGTTTGTACAAACATGATACTCTTTCCACTCCTTGTTTGGCGTAGAGTTTAATCAGATTTAAAATGGTGAGAGTTCTGTGTAAGGTTGTGTGTTTCTTTTCTTCCAGGGCATGTAAAACAGGACATCTGGGTTTTATCATTAAAATACTAAAACATGTCCAGCATTTTTAGGAAATCTAGGCCTGAGTTTATGTGCTACAGGTGTTGGGGTATATTTGACAGAACACTGGAGTCTAGTAACTTAGAGTTCAAAGGAAAATTATACGTATGCCTGCCAATTTTGTTTCAGGTAATACTTGATGAAAACATTTAAGTTTTTATTTTTCCAGCACTTTGAAAAATAGGAGAAAATAGAAATAAATCTTTTAGTCCATCTTATATGCAAATAGTTTTCAGATATTCTTTGTTTTATATACTCAGCTTTCATCAACTCATAGCAAAATTTGCTTTGCAGATGTCAATTTGCCTATAGTACCTCATGGGCATAAAAATATCATTTACAAATTTCTTACCTCTTCCAAAAAAGACATAAAAGCATAGAAGTCCAAGCATGAGGCTGGCTATAATGTAGGTATGTTCTATGAATGAATGTAAGAAATAATGCTATCCAACACAGAGACTGGGGAGCGACTAAGTGGTGGAACAGCAAGGGACATATAATAAGACACTTCAAAAACTGTAATTTCCAAATTCAAAGAAACACTACAATTCAATGCAGATCCCTCACAAAATCAAATGCCATTATCTAGAAATCATTGACTGTGTGCCTATTAATATTAGTAAAATTGGCTAACCTTTCAACTGTGGGCTTAAGTATGTAAAAGCACTTTCATATTATGTCCTTTAGTCCCACAGTTCTGTAAGGTAGGTGTTGCTCATAGCCTGCTTTCAACTGAAGGGCATAGAAGAGAGATTAAGTAATTGACTCAGTATCACACAATTGGTGATACTAGAGCTGAGACTTGCAGCCAGCACCTCTGACTTCACACCTGGCCTACCCTACACATCTAGTACGGAATATTTGTCCAGTCAACAGACCAAAAACATGATCTTTTTTTATTATGGCTTTGGTTTTGTTTGTTGTTTTTTTGTTTGTTGTTTGTTATTGGTATAAGATGTCATGTTTTAAGATTTCAATGGGTTTTTTTTTTTTTTTTTTACTTTTCCGTTTCTATTATCTATGCCATAAGCACTTCCCAAGTAAATGTTTCTTGAAAGAGATTTCTTGAGCCATATGTACAACGACTTTACTCCTCTGAGGTTAAAAGTCACCCTTTCTTTGCAAAAAAAGCAAGGCTGGTATTTGGCCCCCATTCCCTCTGAGGATCTTTGTGACCCCTAAATTATCAGATCCCTAGGCTCCCAAACAGGTCTGTCACTTTTGCAGGAACTGTCAACACACCCCCGAACTTTTTAAACTGACCACCCTGAAGAAAACAAGCAGGCTTTAACTTGAGCTTGCTCACCAAAATCACTCAAGTCCTGCCAGCTGCATGGCCCCAGTCTCCTAAATAAATCCCCTTCTTCTGCTGGTCTGAGGCTCACTTCAGCCTCCCCACGTCCTAGGCTTTCAATTCCTGTGACTTTTAACCTTGGCTTTGTGCCTGTTGAGCTGTTAATCAGGGTCTCCAGCCCATAATCAGCAGCTGGTGAGCAGCTGCTCCCTCCTTTCCTAAAACAGATCCTAGCCAGAATTTTCCCTGAAGGGTTCTTCCTGCCAGCTTCCTCTCTTCTAGGAAGCAGAGAAAGTTTTCTTCCTTTGGCTTCTCCCTCTCTGGCCATTCCTAATGAAGACAAATAGCAATGGCGCCATTATTTCTCCTGTTTTCCTTATTGGGGCCTCCCTTCTAGAATTCTTCCCCAAACCTCCATTCTCCTCTGCCCTTTCCCTTCTGTAGTCCAGTCTGCAGGGCACAGCTGGTGGTACATTCTGGCTGAAGCTAGAGGGGAAAAGTTCAAGGCCAGCATATCTGAAATTCTGCAGACAAGTCTGCCGCCACTGCCATCTCTTGGACTCCGTTCAGCCTGCTGAGAGCTGTGTTGTGGGAGGCCCTAGGCTGGACACCCTTGTTTTCATGGCCTGGACTCTTCTCCCTTTTGTTCCTTGGCTTTTGCCTAACTGGGACCCACTGCCCCCATCTCTTAGGCCATCTGAGGTTAGTGCTCTAGTAATTGCTGCTGCTCCCAGCTCTCCTTGTCTTCCTTATCCGCCACTTCTTCACCTAGTGAGCCTGCCTATGAAGGCCCACACAGGGAGGGCAGGTGGCGATGTATCAGTCTGTCTTCACAGAGATGACAAACTCAGCAAGTTATGACTGTAGGGTGTCCCGAGGTGACATCTGGGCTCTAGCCTCAGCATTACCACTCACTAACTGGGTGACTTTTGCAAGTCACCTAACATCTCTGGTTCTCTGTTTCTTCATCTATCAAATAAGAGAAATGGACTAAATAATATCTAAAGTCTTTTCCAATTCAAACATTCTACAGTGCATTGATTCATTCATTGTTTCATTATGTAGTAGAACCACATAGCTAAAAGTTGGTCAGCCGTCTGGATTATTCCTTCATGACAGCCTTGGCTATGAAATAACAGTTGGCCTTCATCTCCTCACTTTGGAGTCTAAAGAAAAATCTTCCTTCGTGTCTTGGTTTTAGAGTTCCTCCAATGACATATTGATTCTGGACTTATGACACCAATTATAAAACCCTATGCTGCTGTTTCTATTTCTACCTCCTATAACTCACCCACCCCAAGCGGTTTCTAGAGAAGGAGGTGTGTATTTTTGGTTTGGCCAGGTGCAGGTAGAAAATCTCCTCAACTACTGGTGGAGACAAGCCGCTGCTACATCCACTTCAGGCTGAAAGAGCCCAGAGAGACCCCTGTCAATATTGCAGGGTTCTTCTAAATGTTAATTAATGTTTCTTTGAAAAGAAATTACATGGTCAAAAGAACTTGAGAAATATTGAGTATTAGCTGCTTCTTAAAGGTTTATCGTGCATATTAGCATATTAAAGGCTCCAAAAATCCTGCCCCTAAAAACCTTTTATTTATTTATTTATTTAGGAGACGGAGTCTCCCTCTGTCACCTAGGCTGGAGTGCAAGTGCAGTGGCGTGATCTCGGCTCACTGCAACCTCCACCTCCCTCCCAGGTTCAAATGATTCTCCTGCCTCAGCCTCCCAAGTAGCTGGGATTACATGTGCATGCCACCACATGTGGCTAATTTTTGTATTTTTAATAGAGACGGGATTTCACTCTGTTGGCCAGTCTGGTCTCAAACTCCTGACCTCAGTGATCCACCCACCTCGGCCTCCCAAAATGCTTATCCTAGAATTTCCTGAAGTTATATGGCTCCAGACACTTTCTTCACAAAATATTTAATACTTAAAATCTGGGTAGAACATGTCCCCTGAAACACAGCTTGGGAAACATTACCACAAAACATTGCTGATCTGTTTCTGTCTGGGGTCTTCAGAGCAGAAAGAGATAACAACAGTTTCCAGAATATTTATTGAGCATCTACTTTGTGCAGAACATGTGGGAATAATTCAAAATTGGCAGATCAATCTGCTCATCAAGATTTCAAAATCAAATGCTGCAGAGGGTTGCCACACATGAATAAGCAGGCCAGTCAACAAACAAGACAAATTAAGTACCAAGTGTAGCTTGAAAGTGCTGCAGCCAGGCTGCTGGGCCCTTGTTTGACTCCCCGAATTGAATTCCATGCTCTAAGCTGTCAATCTTAAGTTCCTTTGCTTTGCTCCATCAGGGCGGTTACCACTCCCCAGTTACATGATCTCATTGCAGGACATTCACTGTTTATATCTTACGTAGTTGGTGGGGCACATCCAGTAATTTTATTCTCTGCTGGACACCCTAGAATTTTTGCCTTTCATGTACAGCTCTGTTAGTTTTTACTCAGAATTGGAGTCTGTTCTTTGCCTGGAAAAGATGATGAACTTTTCAAAAAGCAAGAAAGATGTTGAAATGGCCAGTGTCATGTGATGTGGTTTAATCCCAGCCCATCAAATGTTCTAACCACAGTCCAGAGTACCTGATGTTTCCTGGACAAAGGCCCCGGGTTCTCAGGGTGGCTGCCCTTTTAGAACCTGTCTATGACTCACAGCTATTTTTCCAGGACTTCCCCACCTACCAAGCCATGTCCCTGTGTCCCTACCTCCTCAGAGAGCCCTGACCCAGACCCCTTCCTCTTCTGCTTCCCACCCTTCACTGCCAACTTTCCTTGGATGTTCTATTGATATGTTCTTTCTGAACATTTGTCTTGCCCCTTTTCCTCTGGCTTCTTTAAAAGAAATGAAGGATCATTCTTTTGGAGAATCTAATCCTTGGAAAGTCCCTCTCTGCTAAACAGTGAAGGGAAGCTGACCCTGTAATAAAAAGGCCAACATTGTTTCCACAAGTGCTACATCTTGAAGAAAGAGCTGCTTATTATTTTTTAATTATCAATATTAGTTGACATTTATTGAGCACATACTACTCCTCTCCAAGCACCAGAGCTCTTCATATTTATCATCCCTTTTATTACTTTATAAATATAAAGAGACTTTATATTTATCATCCCTTTTATTGGGCACCACACTCCTTATGATACAGGGCATTTTATTATCCCCATCTTATGAGTGAGGAAATAGAGTCTCAGGGTAGGTAGGAAACTTGCTCAAGGTCACAGAAACAGTGAAAGGCAGAGCCAAGAAATGAACCTACATTCCTTTGGCTCCAAATCCTGTGTTTTTCTGTTTCCCAGCACAAGTGACATGAGTGAGAGGTGTTTGACAACATCTTCTTTTGAGTTATGCATAAAACATTGCAGCCAACTCCATATTGGTGCTGCCCTTCCCAGAAGACTATCCAAGCGCCTTACTTGCCCAGGGCATCTGGGGACTGCAGTACAGGAAGCAAGGCAGGATCATTTACCCTAGAGCTCACAGCCCCAGAGCTGCCTGCTTGATCTTCACCCTGAGGACAGTGATTACATACACTCTTCTCCCCACTGGAACAGAGAAGCTGAAAAGATTAGAATCCCAGTTTTCATCAGATTTATTCCCTTATGTATTTCATTCACAGATGCTCACCCAACACATCTGTACTGTACAGACTGATGATTTAATTATCTTCTTCTTAATGGTCTGTTCTATCTACCAGTGTCCAGTGGGGCCAGGATGAATTGATCTTGGTGGGATGCCAATATCCTTTGTTTGTTCGCACAGATTTGTTTTCAGTGGAATGTACGCCAACACAGGCACACCATTTTATTCCCTTCCGCTCTATCCTTCCTGCTCCATCATTAGTGTTGGCTGGTTGTCGGTCTCCTTCTACTTGCTCACCATTCACATTCTAATTGGTGAAAATTTGCATTTCGCCACAAGTGAAAAAATGACTTGCCAGGCTCACTTTTGCTTGCCAGTGACAGGCGCACACCTGCCCGAAGACCAAAAGTGAATCATAGCATGGTCTCCAAACATCATGGCCCTGCTCAGTGGCCCTGGATGACAACCTTCACCTGTCCCCTTTTCCCAAGAAGTGTGGCCTATGGCCAGTGGCTTCCCTATCCAGGGGACTTGAGTAATCCATGTTCTGTCCTTCACTCAGAGAACCTCAAAATGGGTCCAGCCCATTCCAGTGCAGATGAGAAACCCACCACACTCTCACTCTCTGCTGGCCAATCATCTCAGGGAAAATGGAGCCTTCCAGTCATAGACCAAACTGCCCGTAGGTCTTCTACGTCATGGCTCCCCTGGTTGCCTTCCCCAGCAACACTAGCCTTCTGAGCCTCTTGGGTGAAGATCAAGCAGGCAGCTCTGGGGCTGTGAGCTCTAGGGTAAATGATCCTGCCTTACTTCCTGTACAGCAGTTCCCAGATACCCTGGGCAAGTAAGGCGCTTGGACAGTCTTCTGGGAAGGGCAGCACCAATGTGGAGTTGGCTGCAATGTATTTTGCATAACTCAAAACAAGATGTTGTCAAACACCTCTCACTTATGTCACTTATGCTGGGAAACAGATGAGTAAAACGATGCCTGCATCCAAGGGGCTCCATCTGCAGTGGCAAAGTCCAGGGGCCTAGTGGTCACAGTGCAGTATAATAAGTGCAGCAGGAAGGTTATATAAGCACAGAGGACCCATTAACTGTCTAAGGGTTCAGGGATGACTTCCTAGAGGACATGACATCTGGGCTACTTGGAAGCTAATTGGATGTGGGAATGGAAAGTGAAGGAGTTAAGGACTGGAAACAGGATGGGCTTTGGGTCTTCCAGGTAAAAATGTCCAGTTCATTCTTGGAGATACAAGATAAGAGCTAGACATTTGGAGCCAGCAGCAGAGAGAGGATGGGTAAAGCAAGTTAAGTGAAGGAAAACACATATGGAGAGGATGTAGCATAAGAAGAGATTTGAGAAGGGCCAAAACAGAGCGAGGCATGGTAGCACACACCTGTAGTCCCAACTACTGGAGAGGCTGTGGTGGGAGGATCACCTGAACCCAGGAATTCCAGGCTTCAGTGAGCTATGATCATGCCACTGCACTCCAGCCTGGGTGACAGTGAGACCCTACCTCAAATAAATTGAAATAGACCAAGACAGAGCCACAAGAAACACAGCATGCAAAAACCAATTCATGGCAGCAGAGTACATGGGCTCTGGGGCTGGGCTGTCTGGGTTGGAATCCCACCTTCACCACTTTAATTAGCTTTATGATCTTAGGCAAGTGACTGCTTCAATTTCATTTCTAAAATGCAGATAATAAGGACATATACCTCATAGGCTTGTTGTAGGATTAAATGAATTAATATATGTTAAGTAGACTCTGTAAAAGCATTTGGTGTCACTGTTGTTTCGCTGATGTCAGACAAGGGCAAACCCAGCCTCTGATAGAGTCAGCACTGCCCAGTTGAGATCTCCTCGGTGAGGAGAGGTAAAGGAGCACCCGCCATAGGAGGCAGATTAGAGCTGAGGAGAGACAGGTCATGCTGGGGAGTGCAGATGCCACCACCTCCTGGGAGGGTAGGGATTGTGTTTGTCTTGCTCATCATGTGCTCCAGTGCCCACTGGAGTGTGAGCTCTGGAGGGTAGACACTCAGGAATGATTTGCTGAACAAGCATGTATTTGTTGAAGTTCCCTGACTTAGCTGGAGTGAAGGGGCTGCAGGGAGCAGGCACTCCAGAGGTGGCAGCAGCTTGGGATGAGGTTTACTAGGGGTTATACCCTGACTTTCTGGCCTCTGCCTGGGATACCTAGCTGTCTGGGTGAGTGAGCTGCAGGGACGGAATCTCTCACAGGCCTTCTCCCACACATTCTTCTCTAATTCAGAAGGACCCTGTCCTAGTCTGCATGTCATCGAAAACTTAACATTTTAGATACATGACAGAATAGGAACATTTGTAAGCAACTGGCAAGCACCAATGCCACATTCTCTGTGACTTCTCAGAATGCTGGAATTCTGTTTCTAAACGGAATGCGACTCGGCTGCATCATTCTGTTTCTGGAGCTAAGCTCCGCACGGTGTTTGCTGAGGCATTTCTTTGCCCAGTAGATCAGGGTGGCTGTCTGGGGAGCAAAGCTTTAAAAATTTAAAGGCCTGTGCTTTTACATTACAATACTCTACTACCTTCCGTTCCTCTTTTATGTAGATTACACTCAACAGTAAATTAGACTGTTTGCTAATTTACTGTTGAGTCTAATCTACATAAAAGAGAAAATGAAAGGTAGTAGCATGGTAATTTAAAAGCACAGGCTTTTGATTTGGCTCATTCCTACTTTCCAGGTGTGTAACCTTGGGCAAACTAGTTTACTCACTCTGAATCTCACCTTCCTCAACTGTAAAATGGCAACAGTATTAGTACCAGCCTTGTAAAACTGAAAGGATAGGATAGGATAGGATAGGATAGGATAGGATAGGATAGGATAGGATAGGATAGGATAGGATAGGATAGGGTAGGGTAGGGTAGGGTAGGGTAGGATAGGATAGGATAAGCAGGGATGAAATAACCAGGACCCTATTCTAGGGCCATCAATTAATACTATTACAAAAGGGGAGACTATGCATGAGATGAGGCTTACTTTTGAACAGCATTTAATAATTGGCTTCACAAGGAAGGATCCATTCAATTCAATTAAATATGGTGAGAGAGAAGAGGATAACACATTCTGCATAGCTGTTGGCAATTCTCCAAATTCTATTTAACTGTAAATGGTATTTGCAAACCTCAGTGAAAATATTTTCCCTAGTTGATTTTAAAACACTAAATAACTCTAGTGAATTTAGAACCCAATTTCTGAGTATAGTATTTAGGGATTTACAGTTGAAGAATTTGAAAATAATCAACTATCTCTTGCAAACTGTAGGCAAGCCATTCTGCAAACAACAGAAAGATGTCCAGAATAACATGTTCTCTACCCTCAAGGAGGTGGCAATTTAGAGAAAATGGACATATACACAACTGATTTAATTGCAAAACAGAGTATGCTTCTTACTTTTCTTATACTTGCTTTAACTGCTCCCACTCTCATGCCTAGCATAGTTCCAGGCAGATTCACAGGCACGCAGTAACTGTTTGTGGAAAAAATAGGCATTACTACAGAGATTTAAATAAAGTGCTTTGGGAGGGCAACTGGGACCAAGAAGTGGTAGAAGAACCGGACTTCTAAAGATGACAGCATATAAATGGTAAAGTAATTATCTAATTATTATATCAATAATACTTTATATATAATTTTTATATATAATTATAAAAATACAATTTTATATATAATTACAAAAAATAATTATCCAATTATTTATAAAAATTTAATTATAATTTTATTATATACTTAAATATAATTAAAATATAATTGATTATAAGTATTATATAAAATTAACAATTTATTATATATAAAATTAACAATTTTATACAGAATTATAAAAATATTATCCAATTATTATATCAATAATACCATTATTTAATTACTTGCTTATGTTATTTTCCCCCATGAGACGCCAAGTTATCAACGGGCAGATATCATGTCTGTCTTGTTTACTAGCGCCTAGCACAGTGCATACTATATAGTGGATACTCACTAAGTGTTTATTAGAAGAGGAGGATCACCTCAAGTCAAGATACATTTGTCAAGGTTCTTTTTTCAGTTATGAGTTAACAGCAACTCAACTCAAAGGTACTCAGACAAAACAGGAAATTGGTGTATGTGTATGGAGTCATCAGAGGGCTTCAGGGATGGCTGGATCTAAGAACCCAACCAATGTTTTTAAAATCTATCTTCATCTTTTCTTGGTGTTGCCTTCCTTCTCAGGCAGGCTTTCCTGATATTATAGCAAAGACAGCGGTCAACAGCTCCAGGCTCATATCTTTACAGTTTAGGATTCCAACAAAAAGGTTGTCTCTTTCCTGATAGCTTCAGTAAAAGACTCAAGAAGGGCTTTAGTTGGCTGGTTGAGGTCATATGACAATCTTTGAACAAATCACTGAGGTCAGGCTTGCAGGAAGGAGTATGGTCAGCCTTATGTAATCTGTACAGATTAAGAAGTTAGACAGCTAAAACAAAACCCCCTACACAAGGAATCAGATTGAAAAATGGCATAGAGCCTAGGAATAGGCAAAGAATAGAAAATGATACACATGGTACAATTGGATTGCTATCTGGATAAGTGGTAGATGACAGTAAAAAATTAATACTGGAGATGTAAATTTAGAGCAAATAGTGCCATCCTTGAAAGCCAAAAAGAGATTTGGAGTTTGTTCTGAAGACAATTGTGATGTAGTTTAGGGGTAAGGGGAGAGTATAATCTGAGCTATGTTTGAGGCTCTGAAAAAGCTCCCTTTGGGTACTTGCCTTTTCCCCTCTGTATCTCTCCTAAGCAAAGAGTCATCAGTGGAACCATGCCAAGCAGAGCGAGGAGTTCAAGAGACTCTTCTGCACCCACTTCATGTCAAGGAGGATGCCTGGGTGTGGGAAACATGCTGGCTGCTGTATCCTCAGCACTGAGATCCTGGCATGAATGAACCATGGCCTGCACCTTTAAGGAGCTTATGATTGGAAGAATTTGGTCTAAGACAACAGTTTATACACACACACACACACACACACACATATGTAGCCAAGCACAGTGGCATGCACCTGTAGTACCAGCTGCTTGGGAGGCTGAGGCAGGAGTTTGAGTCCATCCTGGGCAACATAGGGAGACTCCATTTATAAAAAGAAATAAAAGCTTAAAAACTAATCATATATATATGATTGGGCTATTATAATGAAAACATGCTGTTTTATTCCTAGCAAGGAGCCAGGGAAGCCTTGGGAGAAGAGGTAACATTTGAGTTATCCTTCTCTTAGGAGGGGACTGTGATTGGGGCACAAACCCTTAGGGCAGTCACAGATTCTTCCTGGTCCAGCCTGTTAGGAAGTGGGATTTAGAGATTCCAGTCTTCAGGATTTCTGTGTCCTGTTACCTGGAATTCAGCATCTCTACAACAGTACTAGCAGCAGCAGAGCAGTCACAGTAGTGAACATCCGTCAAGCCCTTAACTGCACACTAAGCATCATGCTGGGATCTTTAGATATACTCTCCAACTGCACCCTCACAACAATGTTGGGAGGTAAACAGTATGCCCATTTTACTGAAAAGGGAATCAGGGCTCAGAGCAGTTAGACGCCTTGCCTCAGGGGCACGCACAGGAAACAGTGGGGCTGGGAGTGTAGGCAGGTCCACCCATCTCCAGCACCGGGCTCCACCACTACTCTGTGCTGCCTCCCTGCAGCTTCCCCTTGTTCCAGATGGGTTACAGTCTCAGTCTCAGGTACAGTTAACAGGCGAGGCCAGAGAGGTGATTTATAGTTTTGTACTGGTACTACAGAAATGATGCCTGCGCTCTGACTCAAGGCCCTGGGGTGCAGAAAAAGGTCACTGAGCCCCTGGGTGAGTTTTCAAACTCCAGTGCATATAAGGCTCACCAGGGAGTTTATCTAAAAATGCAAATTATTGATATCTGGCCTTAAGAGAGCCTGATTTATCAGTCTGAGTGAGGCCTTGGAATCTACATTTGAAAAAACACCCAAACACCACCCCCAGCGCTTCTGATGTCAGTGTTCCACATTTGAGAAGCACTGCTTATGCAGGGGTGTGTGTGTGTGTGTGTGTGTGTGTGTGACTGTGCATGCACACATGTGCATGTTGTGTATGTGTACATGCCCACATGTGCTAGTCAAGATGTTTTAGTAAAGCTCTATGGAGGATAGGCATGGATGTGCACTACACATAAACTACTTGAAAGTAGCTTTGTCGTAGCCAGGTGTGGTGGCTCACGCCTGTAATCCCAGCACTTTGGGAGGCCCAGGTGGGTGGATCACCTGAGGTCGGGAGTTCAAGACCAGCCTGACCAACATGGAGAAACCCCGTCTTTACTAAAAATACAAAATTAGCCAGGCGTGGTGGTGCATGCCTGTAATTCCAGCTGCTCGGGAGGCTGAGACAGGAGAATCACTTGAACCCAGGAGGCAGAGGTTGCAGTGAGCCAAGATTGCACCATTGCACTACAGCTGGGCAACAAGAGGGAAGCTCTGTCTAAAAAAAAAAAAAGAAAGAAAGAAAGTAGCTCTGTCTAGACTTTCATTGTATTTTGTAGACTTTACCATTTGAGTTCAACCTTTGCAGTCAGAGTGACCAGTTACCCATTACAAATGATCATCTCTATGAAAACGTCTGCTTGGCATATTCAAGAAACTTTTTGGCAGAATGTCATTTGTCTCCTTTTTCTGGACCTGGGAACAGCACTGGGAAGTGTTCAGGCTTTTTCCCAAATATAATCCCTGAGCGTTTGGAAGCTGAGAATCCTCCCTGCCCACGGCCTCCTGGGACTCTGGATGGCCTGCCTGTCTGCCAGAGACACTGAGCAACTCCATGCTGGAAATGTGGGAAAGATGGTCCCTGTCCTGGAGGTCTAAGGGTCTGCTGGGGGAGACAGAACAGACCCATGTGAAAGAGTCAGGCACACAAATATAACAAAAATAAACCAGAGGCAAAACCGTGCAGTGGTGAGAATCCAAGTGAAACTTTGGACTCAAGGTCCTACGTTAAGTCGAAGAGAAATAGGAAGAAATGGAATGGAAGGTGCGAACCATGAGAAAAGCCTCCCTAGAGAAGCTAAGTTTCATTCATTCATTCATTCATATGTTCACTCCTTCGCCGACTCTTGTTTAAACTTACTGAGGGCAGATCCTGACAGGTCACCAACACTGCTGCTTGCCCTTGAGCATAGCAGATCCAGCATCTGCCTTCACGAGGATCACAGCACTAAATGTGCGGCAGGGTCAGGGTGATGTGGGGGCACCACAGAGCACACAGTGAGTGGACACACTCCAGGTGGGAAGTCAAGGAAGTTCTGCTCAAGAAAACGATGTTTTTATCAGACTCCTGAAGGCAGCCTCACCCTTTCCTTTAGGGGACCAGGGCGCGAGTACAAGGGAGGCCCCAGCATGTTGGCCTTCCCACCTTCTCTTCCCATCCTGGCTTGTGTGCCAGAGTGTGGATACCTCAGGCCTCATGTTCAAACCCTGTCCACACATCACCCCCACCCCCACTGCCCTCTGGCCTGGCTTTAGGCCTAGGGGTTACAATCTACCCTCTGAAGGACTGATCCAAATCAACAGCCCTTGCAGAGCAGCAGTGGGCTTGGTGCTGTTTGGACAGGGAATTTGGGAGGCCTGGGTTTACAAGGGATAAATTATCTAGAGGTGAGTGTGCAGCCTGTGGACAGGCACGTCCCCTCCACCCCATAGACTTCTTACTCTATGGGGAGGGCACAGCTGGACGACAGCCAGTGTGGAGCCTTCTGAAGCCTGGGGTCCAGGGCAGGATCCTGATGGCATGGTCTCAGGACAGTGCTGCCTAAAGGATGAGTAGGGTTAGATGAGTAAAATGACAGGCCATGTGTGGTGGCTCATCTGTAATCCCAATGCTATGGAAGCGGAAGTGGGAGGATCACTTGAGGCCAGGAGTTCAAGATCAGCCTGGGTAATATAGTGATACTCCATCTCTACAAAATAAATAAATAAATAAATAAATTTTTAAAATTTAGAAAAAATGAATCTGGGCTGATGGGGAAGCCTTCCTGCAGAAGGAACAACCAGTTCAAGATTCCTGAGATGTTAAAAAGCCTAGTTTACCTCCCTAAAAGGAGGGATGTAGGGGAGAAGTGAGGTGGTTGGAGAATGGACAGGGGCCTGGTGGGCCAAAGTAAAGATTTGGCTTTACAGAGGACACAAGTAAGACATGGTGGACCAGGGAAAGGTCATTTTGAATGATGCAAGAACATTCCTTCCAAACTGAGTGTGTGTGACACTAATAAGGTATTTGATGTGAGGAGAGGGAGCAAACTGTTCTGTTTTGCTAAGCCTAAGAGTACTGAGAAAAGCAAAAGGAAGGAAAAAAAGATATTTTGGGAGGGTCAGTTGTGGAGGAGTTGTGGGCATGGTCCAGGGGGTTATGATGTCAGGATTAGCCCAGCACCTTCTGGGAGAGGTGCTTAAAGAATTGGGCTGGGGGCCAGATTCTCTCCTGATTCTGTGCTTGCTGTTGAAATAAGCAAAATAATCTGCTACCGTTAGCACCTTTCTGCTCTAGTAGCACTCTCTATGCCTAAACCATAGTACTTTATATTTATATAAATTTTTCTTGTTTTTCTATGTGATTGCAGTGTCCTGAAATTCTTTCTGGATTGACAACACATCCCATTTTCCATCTAGTAAATGTGACCACCTTTTATGCTTTGGTTAACATTTTGACACTTGTCACTGAATCTTCATTTCCTTTTTTGTCATTTATTATTTTATAATTAGTGGTGACCCTCTCACCACTTAATGCTTATAAAGTTATGAATACATCAGACCATAATAAGAATTGTCCATGAGGCTTGTAAGCAGATGTTGGGTGGGTGTGTGTGTGTGTCTGTGTGTGTATGTTTATGATAACAGTGCTTACATAATCTCAACGACGAGGGCCCTGGGGACTCATACTCGGCAATGGAACAGTTGGTTTAAATTAGGTTTCCATGTGAAATATGGTATCGCTATTTTTTTCCTCGCGTTGTGGGAAAGTATATGGAAAATGATTTGACTGATAGGAAATAAATCTGGATGAGTGATCAGGATTGTGACACAAACCAAGTGGTGGTCTCCACCTGCCCTGTGAAGCAGACCTCTCCAGGGGGAGGTGAGTTAACCCTTTCCAGCCGCTGGACTAGTAACTCAACACATGGTATCAGAACAGCCTGAAAGAATGACGACTTTCCAGAGACCCTGATTTGCCATCAATTTCAACCAGAAAGGAGCTAAAGCCATGGAGACAATATGGCCAGAGGCCTCAACAACTAATGAGTTGGGTGGCTTTGAGAAACTGTTTTTTTCATTTTCAGGATCTCATTTTCATTTGTGAGACCTGTTGGAATTTCCAACTCAAAGAGTCAGTAGGGTTGTGATGCTAAGTGTTTGCTGATGGTTTCCCATTGTAGGATAGGGCTCATCAAAACCCAGTCAGGCTAAAGGAAGAATCAGATGGAATCACCAATGACTCAGTTTCTGTTAGCAGAATAATTTCTTGCTCTAGTGAGCCAGGGTTTCACAAAGGTGACTTGTAACCAAGGAACCAAGTGAGAGGACAGGCATGGAGACCGTGAGCAAGGGGTTACTCGTAGCTGCAGGAGAGGGGTCAGCACTAGGAATCCCAGACAGTTCCTGGGATGATGTGGACCAGGGTTTGTCCCAAGGGTCTGATTCCAGACCTGTTCTCCTGATGCCACCCGAGGGCCCAGTGAAGTCCAGAACAGATGGAGGGCAGAGGCATATGCTGGGAGCCCACTAGGCTTAGGACTGGGCTTGGGGGTGGCAGGTAGCCCAGCACGTTTTACTTCAGTCTGTTTCAGAAGGGAAGAGGAAGATTATTAATTACTCCAGTGCCTCTGGCTCATACCAGAGAATAGACCTGTTTTATCACTAAAACTCCCTGTTGGTCTGATTTTCCTGTTTGTTTCTATGTAGGGATAGGAAAGAGGTGTGAGCAACCATTCATTTTGTTTTTTCATCTCTTTGCGCTTATTTTGGACTCTTCTCAGCATTTTCTCCTTTTATTCCTGCTCTGCCTTCACATGTGCAGCTCCAAACTGAGTGCTTAGGAGGACCTACCCAGAGCCAAGTCCGAAAAAACTCACCTTTCGGCCGGGCACGGTGGCTCACACCCGTAATCCCAGCACTTTGGGAGACTGAGGTGGGTGGATCACTTGCGGTCAGGAGTTCAAGACCAGCCTGGCCAACATGGTGAAACCCCATCTCTACTAAAAATATAAAAATTAGCCAGGCATGGTGGCGGGCCCTGTAATCCCAGTTACTCAAAGTTGCAGTGAGCCAAGATCATACCATTGCACTCCAGCCTGGGCGACAGAGCAACACTCCGTCTCAAAAAAAAAAAAAAAGAGGGGGCGGAGCAAGATGGCCGAATAGGAACAGCTCCAGTCTCCAACTCCCAGCGCGAGCGACACAGAAGACCGGTGATTTCTGCATTTTCAACTGAGGTACTGGGTTCATCTCACTGGGGAGTGCGGGAGGATCGGTGCTGGTCAGCTGCTGCAGCCCGACCAGCCAGAGCTGAAGCAGGGCGAGGCATCGCCTCACCTGGGAAGCGCAAGGGGGAAGGGAATCCCTTTTCCTAGCCAGGGGAACTGAGACACACAACACCTGGAAAATCGGGTAACTCCCACCCCAATACTGCGCTTTAAGCAAACAGGCACACCAGGAGATCATATCCCACACCTGGCCGGGAGGGTCCCACGCCCACGGAGCCTCCCTCATTGCTAGCACAGCAGTCTGTGATCTACCGGCAAGGCAGCAGCGAGGCTGGGGGAGGGGCGCCCGCCATTGCTGAGGCTTAAGTAGGTAAACAAAGCTGCTGGGAAGCTCCAACTGGGTGGAGCTCACAGCAGCTGAAGGAAACCTGCCTGTCTCTGTAGACTCCACCTCTGGGGACAGGGCACAGCTACACAACAACAACAACAACAACAACAACAACAAAAAAGCAGCAGAAACCTCTGCAGACGCAAACGACTCTGTCTGACAGCTTTGAAGAGAGCAGTGGATCTCCCAACACGGAGGTTGAGATCTGAGAAGGGACAGACTGCCTGCTCAAGTGGGTCCCTGACCCCTGAGTAGCCTAACTGGGAGACATCCCCCACTAGGGGCAGTCTGACACCCCACACCTCACAGGGTGGAGTACACCCCTGAGAGGAAGCTTCCAAAGCAAGAATCAGACAGGTACACTCGCTGTTCAGAAATATTCTATCTTCTGCAGCCTCTGCTGCTGATACCCAGGCAAACAGGGTCTGGAGTGGACCTCAAACAATCTCCAACAGACCTACAGCTGAGGGTCCTGACTGTTAGAAGGAAAACTATCAAACAGGAAGGACATCTACACCAAAACCCCATCAGTACATCACCATCATCAAAGACCAGAGGCAGATAAAACCACAAAGATGGGGAAAAAGCAGGGCAGAAAAGCTGGAAATTCAAAAAATAAGAGTGCATCTCCCCCGGCAAAGGAGCGCAGCTCATTGCCAGCAACGGATCAAAGCTGGACAGAGAATGACTTTGACGAGATGAGAGAAGAAGGCTTCAGTCCATCAAATTTCTCAGAGCTAAAGGAGGAATTACGTACCCAGTGCAAAGAAACTAAAAATCTTGAAAAAAAAGTGGAAGAATTGATGGCTAGAGTAATTAATGCAGAGAAGGTCCTAAACGAAATGAAAGAGATGAAAACCATGACACGAGAAATACGTGACAAATGCACAAGCTTCAGTAACCGACTCGATCAACTGGAAGAAAGAGTATCAGCGATTGAGGACCAAATGAATGAAATGAAGCGAGAAGAAAAACCAAAAGAAAAAAGAAGAAAAAGAAATGAACAAAGCCTGCAAGAAGTATGGGATTATGTAAAAAGACCAAATCTACGTCTGATTGGGGTGCCTGAAAGTGAGGGGGAAAATGGAACCAAGTTGGAAAACACTCTTCAGGATATCATCCAGGAGAACTTCCCCAACCTAGTAGGGCAGGCCAACATTCAAATCCAGGAAATACAGAGAACGCCACAAAGATACTCCTCGAGAAGAGCAACTCCAAGACACATAATTGCCAGATTCACCAAAGTTGAAATGAAGGAAAAAATCTTAAGGGCAACCAGGGAGAAAGGTCGGGTTACCCACAAAGGGAAGCCCATCAGACTAACAGCAGATCTCTCGGCAGAAACTCTACAAGCCAGAAGAGAGTGGGGACCAATATTCAACATTCTTAAAGAAAAGAATTTTCAACCCAGAATTTCATATCCAGCCAAACTAAGTTTCATAAGTGAAGGAGAAATAAAATCCTTTACAGATAAGCAAATGCTTAGAGATTTTGTCACCACTAGGCCTGCCTTACAAGAGACCCTGAAGGAAGCACTCAACATGGAAAGGAACAACCGGAACCAGCCATTGCAAAAACATGCCAAAATGTAAAGACCATCGAGGCTAGGAAGAAACTGCATCAACTAACGAGCAAAATAACCAGTTAATATCATAATGGCAGGATCAAGTTCACACATAACAATCTTAACCTTAAATGTAAATGGACTAAATGCTCCAATTAAAAGACACAGACTGGCAAACTGGATAAAGAGTCAAGACCCATCAGTCTGCTGTATTCAGGAGACCCATCTCACATGCAGAGACATACATAGGCTCAAAATAAAGGGATGGAGGAAGATTTACCAAGCAAATGGAGAACAAAAAAAAGCAGGGGTTGCAATCCTAGTCTCTGATAAAACAGACTTTAAACCATCAAAGATCAAAAGAGACAAAGAAGGCCATTACATAATGGTAAAGGGATCAATTCAACAGGAAGAGCTAACTCTCCTAAATATATATGCACCCAATACAGGAGCACCCAGATTCAGAAAGCAAGTCCTTAGAGACTTACAAAGAGACTTAGACTCCCATACAATAATAATGGGAGACTTCAACACTCCACTGTCAACATTAGACAGATCAACGAGACAGAAAGTTAACAAGGATATCCAGGAATTGAACTCATCTCTGCAGCAAGCAGACCTAATAGACATCTACAGAACTCTCCACCCCAAATCAACAGAATATACGTTCTTCTCAGCACCACATCGTACTTACTCCAAAATTGACCACATAATTGGAAGTAAAGCACTCCTCAGCAAATGTACAAGAACAGAAATTATAACAAACTGTCTCTCAGACCACAGTGCAATCAAACTAGAACTCAGGACTAAGAAGCTCAATCAAAACCGCTCAACTACATGGAAACTGAACAACCTGCTCCTGAATGACTACTGGGTACATAACGAAATGAAGGCAGAAATAAAGATGTTCTTTGAAACCAATGAGAACAAAGATACAACATACCAGAATCTCTGGGACACATTTAAAGCAGTGTGTAGAGGGAAATTTATAGCACTAAATGCCCACAAGAGAAAGCAGGAAAGATCTAAAATTGACACTCTAACATCGCAATTAAAAGAACTAGAGAAGCAAGAGCAAACACATTCGAAAGCTAGCAGAAGGCAAGAAATAACTAAGATCAGAGCAGAACTGAAGGAGATAGAGACACAAAAAACCCTCCAAAAAATCAATGAATCCAGGACTTGGTTTTTTGAAAAGATCAACAAAATTGACAGACCACTAGCAAGACTAATAAAGAAGAAAAGAGAGAAGAATCAAATCGACGCAATTAAAAATGATAAAGGGGATATCACCACCGACCCCACAGAAATACAAACTACCATCAGAGAATACTATAAACACCTCTATGCAAATAAACTGGAAAATCTAGAAGAAATGGATAATTTCCTGGACACTTACACTCTTCCAAGACTAAACCAGGAAGAAATTGAATCCCTGAATAGACCAATAGTAGGCTCTGAAATTGAGGCAATAATTAATAGCCTACCAACCAAAAAAAGTCCAGGACCAGATGGATTCACAGCTGAATTCTATCAGAGGTACAAGGAGGAGTTGGTACCATTCCTTCTGAAACTATTCCAATCAATAGAAAAAGAGGGAATCCTCCCTAACTCATTTTATGAGGCCAACATCATCCTGATACCAAAGCCTGGCAGAGACACAACAAAAAAAGAGAATTTTAGACCAATATCCCTAATGAACATCGATGCAAAAATCCTCAATAAAATACTGGCAAACCGGATTCAACAACACATCAAAAAGCTTATCCACCGTGATCAAGTGGGCTTCATCCCTGGGATGCAAGGCTGGTTCAACATTCGCAAATCAATAAACATAATCCAGCATATAAACAGAACCAAAGACAAGAACCACATGATTATCTCAATAGATGCAGAAAAGGCTTTTGACAAAATTCAACAGCCCTTCATGCTAAAAACGCTCAATAAATTCAGTATTGATGGAACGTACCTCAAAATAATAAGAGCTATTTATGACAAACCCACAGCCAATATCATACTGAATGGGCAAAAACTGGAAAAATTCCCTTTGAAAACTGGCACAAGACAGGGATGCCCTCTCTCACCACTCCTATTCAACATAGTGTTGGAAGTTCTGGTTAGGGCAATTAGGCAAGAGAAAGAAATCAAGGGTATTCAGTTAGGAAAAGAAGAAGTCAAATTGTCCCTGTTTGCAGATGACATGATTGTCTATTTAGAAAACCCCATTGTCTCAGCCCAAAATCTCCTTAAGCTGATAAGCAACTTCAGCAAAGTCTCAGGATACAAAATTAATGTGCAAAAATCACAAGCATTCTTATACACCAGTAACAGACAAACAGAGAGCCAAATCATGAATGAACTTCCATTCACAATTGCTTCAAAGAGAATAAAATACCTAGGAATCCAACTTACAAGGGATGTAAAGGATCTCTTCAAGGAGAACTACAAACCACTGCTCAGTGAAATAAAAGAGGACACAAACAAATGGAAGAACATACCATGCTCATGGATAGGAAGAATCAATATCGTGAAAATGGCCATACTGCCCAAGGTAATTTATAGATTCAAGGCCATCCCCATCAAGCTACCAATGAGTTTCTTCACAGAATTGGAAAAAACTGCTTTAAAGTTCATATGGAACCAAAAAAGAGCCCGCATCTCCAAGACAATCCTAAGTCAAAAGAACAAAGCTGGAGGCATCACGCTACCTGACTTCAAACTATACTACAAGGCTACAGTAACCAAAACAGCATGGTACTGGTACCAAAACAGAGATATAGACCAATGGAACAGAACAAAGTCCTCAGAAATAATACCACACATCTACAGCCATCTGATCTTTGACAAACCTGAGAGAAACAAGAAATGGGGAAAGGATTCCCTATTTAATAAATGGTGCTGGGAAAATTGGCTAGCCATAAGTAGAAAGCTGAAACTGGATCCTTTCCTTACTCCTTATACGAAAATTAATTCAAGATGGATTAGAGACTTAAATGTTAGACCTAATACCATAAAAATCCTAGAGGAAAACCTAGGTAGTACCATTCAGGACATAGGCATGGGCAAAGACTTCATGTCTAAAACACCAAAAGCAACGGCAGCAAAAGCGAAAATTGACAAATGGGATCTCATTAAACTAAAGAGCTTCTGCACAGCAAAAGAAACTACCATCAGAGTGAACAGGCAACCTACAGAATGGGAGAAAAATTTTGCAATCTACTCATCTGACAAAGGGCTAATATCCAGAACCTACAAAGAACTCAAACAAATTTACAAGAAAAAAACAAACAACCCCATCAAAAAGTGGGCAAAGGATATGAACAGACATTTCTCAAAAGAAGACATTCATACAGCCAACAGACACATGAAAAAATGCTCATCATCACTGGCCATCAGAGAAATGCAAATCAAAACCACAATGAGATACCATCTCACACCAGTTAGAATGGCGATCATTAAAAAGTCAGGAAACAACAAGTGCTGGAGAGGATGTGGAGAAATAGGAACACTTTTACACTGTTGGTGGGATTGTAAACTAGTTCAACCATTATGGAAAACAGTATGGCGATTCCTCAAGGATCTAGAACTAGATGTACCATATGACCCAGCCATCCCATTACTGGGTATATACCCAAAGGATTATAAATTATGCTGCTATAAAGACACATGCACACGTATGTTTATTGCAGCACTATTCACAATAGCAAAGACTTGGAATCAGCCCAAATGTCCATCTGTGACAGACTGGATTAAGAAAATGTGGCACATATACACCATGGAATACTATGCAGCCATAAAAAAGGATGAGTTTGTGTCCTTTGTAGGGACATGGATGCAGCTGGAAACCATCATTCTGAGCAAACTATCACAAGAACAGAAAACCAAACACCGCATGTTCTCACTCATAGGTGGGAACTGAACAATGAGATCACTTGGACTCAGGAAGGGGAACATCACACACCGGGGCCTATCATGGGGAGGGGGGAGGGGGGAGGGATTGCATTGGGAGTTATACCTGATGTAAATGAGGAGTTGATGGGTGCAGCACACCAACATGGCACAAGTATACATATGTAACAAACCTGCACGTTATGCACATGTACCCTACAACTTAAAGTATAATAATAATAAATAAATTTAAAAAAAAAAAAAAAAGAAAAGAAAAGAAAGAAAGAAAGAAACTGTCAACTTTCATCAGATGAAAGAGCACTGAGCTGGGAGCTCTACTTTTGATATCAACAAGAATTGTGACCTTGAAAAGTCACTTCTCCCATGAGCTGTGGATTCTCGATCTGGAAAAATGGGGTTGCACTGCCCTCTGTGGTTGCCGCCAGCACTCAATGCCATTAATTCTTATCATTTTATCCACTTATACGCGGTATGCTATTGACCTTGAGCTCTTACTTCCTGCAGTTGTCATGGGTCACCATAAACTCTCTGTTCTGGCCTCTCTCACTTAGGCCAGAGAAAAGTGTCGCTGCTCAGGCTTCAGCGCTGATGCTGAACCAAGCAGAGCTAGTAGGGCCATGTGAAGTCAAGACCAAGACTTTGGTTCTGTTAACAATCAAGTTTATCAACCCACATGCTAGTCAGGATAGAGAAGGTAACTTAGGTGGACACCAGCATCCAAGCACAAAAGAAAAGGTGGCAGCAAAAAAATCTTAGATCAGAAGAAGATGATTTAGAGGCTGCATATCATAAGGGGAGGGTGTAGACATGGATCATTTTAAAATATTATCCTCCAGTCTGTGTAGCAGGAAAAATAAATTGCATTAGAAGAACTTTAAGCCCAGAACTGGAGAACATTAGAGTTTGTGTAAACACATCAGGCATTTGTGAGTGGTTGATAGTGCAACCTCTGGAGCAGACACCCTAAGTTCAAACCTAGGCTTTGCTACCGTCAGTGTGGTTGAAGACCTTACACACTTCCCTGAGGACAATAACAGTCCCTGACTCTTAGAATTGTTGTGAGAGATAAGTGAGGTAATATAGGTAAAGTGCTTAGAATGGTTCCTGGCACATAATAAGTGCTCTATAAATATTTGTTCATATTATTTTGTCATTTGAGGAGCATAATAGATAAGGCATTTGTAAAAGATCGTTTAAAAATGTTTTTATTTTTCATTTGATATTATGTATTTTAATACTTAGTAAATGTCTTTAATTGATGGGTTAAGTACATTTCATTTTAATGTCCATCAGTCAAATGTCTTTCAATCAAAATTATCCTTAGGCCTTATTTTCTTATAGTCTCAAGACATTTTTTCGATCAAAGGATTTTATGAATTGCCTTTTTCAGCCTTCTTGTTTTAAAGAAAATAAAGAGAGAGTTACAAGAGATTTAGGACCTATAGGTCTTTCATTTCCTAATACCAAATTGATATTTTTGGAAAAACAAAGAATACTTTTGGGAAAAAAATGCCAAACTTCTAGGATATAATTCCTGTGAATGTCTCTGTGTGTTTTCTAGGTGAGCTCCTGGGTGACGTGGCTGATCCTCACGGCAGGATCCATGGAGGAGAAGCGAGAAGTCTTTTCATATTTGGTGCATGTGGCCAAGTGCTGCTGGAACATGGGCAACTACAACGCTGTCATGGAGTTCTTGGCTGGCCTCAGGTATAGTCAGTGGGGAATACGGTTATCTTGGCACAGTTGCTTCTCATCACCTAAATGGCTCTGAGTTGATTGTCCATGGAGTCACCTTTACCCAAGCCAGGTAATTGGAAATGATTATCTTGGGAAATGTATTATCTTCTTTCAGCACCAAAGGCCCTGTCCCTCAAAGATGCTGCAGAATTCAGCCCCTGTGGGCCAGTCACAATCCTACTTCACTGGGTCTGCTGTGATTCTGTGTTCTTGGCCAACCCAAGTGAAATTACTTGGTTGCATAACCCATCAACCCCACCATTGACTATTCCCCTTCCTGTCCTATAAACCCCACTGTTACCTGTCTCTTTTCAGGCCTGCCTTATGTAGTGTTCCAGTGCTATATGCTATAGACCACCAACTTCCCTTAGTAATTACAGTGGCTAGCATTGACAATAGGCCTCCAATAATGCTAGCTCTCATTATTATCAAACACTTTATGTCAAGTATGGGCTATGCACATTCCCTATATTGTATCTTTTAATTCTCAAAACAGGTTTATCAGGTAGATACTATTATTATTTCCACATTATACAAAAGAGGAAGCTAAGGTTAAGAGAAATTAAGTCATTCACCCAAGGTCACCTGGCATTGCTGGGAATGCAGGCAACCTTGATTTCGGAGCCTATGATCTTGACCACTACGATATCCTGCTCTTATGCCTTTTCCATCAAGCTAATAACAAAATCACCATTCTGTTCATCAAGTCACCTGCTTTATCCCCTTTTAGCCTCAGTTACCTGGCATAAAGTAACTATTCTTACTCCTATGGGAGGCAGCATGGTATGTGAGGAAGAAGAGCATGAGTTCTTAAGTCAGAATCACAGGGAATCAAATCCTGGTTCCCCCAAGGAATAGCTGTGTGATCTGGGCAAGGTACTTGACTTCATTGAGCCTCAGTTATTTTGTCTGCAAAATGGGGATAATACTAAAAAGCACCTACATGTTTAGGTAGAATTCAGTGAAATAATATAAAGTATTTGACACCTGTGCCTGGCGTATGGTAAGGCCTCATAAAGAGAAGCTATTGTTACTATTATTGTTATTGCTTCCTGAGATTCACCATCCTCATGAGGGTTCTCACTACAAATGAATTTTACTTCAAAACATTACTGAGATTTTTCTTTGATTCTCCAGGTCCCTATGTAGGGATTCTGGGTTGGGGGAGGAGATGACAGCTCCCAGAGTTCTAATTTTTTTTTTTTGTCCTTTTCAACTTTCTTAACTAAGAGTAAACCCAAATGATCCTGTCCTTGACATTTAAAATAGTCATACAAATGCATAAGGCATGGCTCAAAAGAAGGAAAAAGTGGGAAAAAAAAAAAAAAAAGCCTTGGAGAATAGAAGGCTGTATTTGGATGATTTTGATTCTCTTTGTGATCAATTTTCTATAAAGAAAACATGTAGGCTGGGCACGGTGGCTCACGCCTGTAATCCCAGCACTTTGGGAGGCTAAGGTGGGTAGATCACCTGAGGTCAGGAGTTCAAGACCAACCTGGCCAACATGGTAAAACACCATCTCTACTAAAAATACAAAAATTAGCTGGGCGTGGTAGCAGGGGCCTATAATCCCAGCTACTCAGGAGGCTGAGGCAGGAGAATCACTTGAACCCAGGAGGCGGAGGTTGCAGTGAGCCGAGATCGTGCCATTGCACTCCAGTCTGGGCAATAAGAGAGAAACTCCGTCTCAGAAAACAAAAAAGAAAAAAAGAAAAAAGAAAATGTGTATTACATTTCTTTTAAGAAAAAAATTATCATATTTTGATAAAGTTATTTTATTTTAATGATTCTTATCATTCTGTGTCTGGCAAGTTGGTGCTGGCTATTGGCCAGGGACCTCGCTTCCTGACCCCACAACATGACTGTCATTACAGCACAGTGACTGGCTCCTTCCGAAGTGAACAATCCAAGAGAGGGAGGCAGAGGCTGCAATGCCTTTTATATGCGAGCCTCAGGAATCACACACAGTCACTCCTGCCGTATTGTACTGATCACGTAGGACCAGCATGGACTCCTTGTGGGTAGGGACTGCACAAAGCCACAAAATCAGGAGGTGTGGACCATGGGAGGCCGTCTTGGAGGCCGGCTGCCACATACCATGTTCTAGATTCTCTTATTACAAGAATGGCCTCAGAATGACCTATGGAGGCCTAGAGTGAATGGGACTGTAAGATTCAGCTGAGTTTAAATCCAAAATCCAAGAAGACCGTAAAGTCTGGTGATTTCCCTAAATGAGGAATAATCTCAAACCAGGACAGACCTCAACACTGATCCCAATGCATTTTGGCTCATACCCCAGATCCACTGCTGCCTAGTTTCATGCTCCTGTGTTTGGCTTAAAACTAAACTGATCTTTACAGATAAATAGGTGAAAGTACCAGGTATAATAGGTTTTTTGTTGACAGCTATTCTGTACACAGGAGATAAGTGGCCAGATACCATTACGTTGCAATGATTATGGAGGCAGAGCTTATGTGTGCATTTTTAGGCTTGATAGTGTTTAGGTTCCAAGCAATTAACTATTATCAACATAATAAGAGATTTTTAAATTTTATTTTATTTTATTTATTTTTTGAGACAGTTTCACTCTTGTTGCCCAGGCTGGAGTGCAATGGCATGATCTCGGCTCACTGCAACCTCCGCCTGCCGGGTTCAAGCAATTCTCCTGCCTCAGCCTCCCAAGTAGCTGGGATTACAGGCATACACCACCACGCCCAGCTAATTTTTTTTTTTTTTTTTTTTTTTTTTTAGTAGAGATGGGGTTTCTCCCTATTGGTCAGGCTGCTCTCGAACTCCCAACCTCGGGTGATCCGCCCACCTCGGCCACCCAAAGTGCTGGATTACAGGTGTGAGCCACCGCGCCCGGCTGATTTTTTTTATTTTTTAAGCAATTAAATGGGAAGAGAAAGCATACTTGTTGTTAAGTGACTTTGGTTTTTTATAGACATTGTACATTTTGCCTCCTCTAAATTCTTAGCTCTTTTAAGCCACTAGTAAGAAGTACAAAGATTTACAATCAAGAATATTTACTTAGTTATTGTGCCAGTTTAAAATAACCCAAATGAACAACATAGGAAAATAGTTAAAGGAAATAATATGCTGCATCCAAATAATGGAATATTAAATAGCCATCAAAAATGATGTTTGTAAACAAAACATTTTTTTTTTTGAAATGGAGTCTCACTCTGTTGCCCAGGCTGGAGTGCAATGGTGCAATCTTGGCTCACTGCAACCTCCACCTCCCAGGTTTGAGCAATTCTTCTGCCTCACCCACCCAAGTAGCTGGGATTACAGGCACCTGCCACCACACCCTGCTAATTTTTTTGTATTTTTACTAGAGACGGAATTTCAACATGTTGGCCAGACTGATCTTGAACTCCTGACCTCAAGTGATCCACACGCCTCAGCCTCCCAAAGTGCTAGGATTACAGGCATGAGGTAAAAAAACAAATTTTTAAGAGATAAGATCTTACTGTATCACCCAGGCTGGAGTGCAGGGGCAGGATCATAGCTCACTGTAACCTCTTACCCTAGGCTTAAGCAATCCTCCCACTTTGGCTTCCAAGTAGCTAGGTCTACAAGGACTGTACAAGCACAATAGCTATTTTTTTAAATTTTTTAAGAAATGGAGTCTTTCTGCATTTCCTAGGTTGGTCTGGAGCTCCTGGCTTCAAGTGATCTCCCCTGCCTCAGCCTCCCAAAGTGCTGAGATTATAGGCATGAGCCACTGCACCTGGCCTGAAAAGTTTTTATATCATTGGAAAGCAGGTGACACATAATACATGAATCTATCTGGGAACAAAGCTCTCTATCCTGAATAACCTCAGCAATATTTATATACCCATATAGATAAGAATAAGATAAATACTGGAAGGAATGTCTGTGTATGGTAGAATTCTAAGTGGGTTTGCTATATTTTTGATATTTTCTAGATTTTCTACAATGAGTATCTAGTATCTTTATAATCATAAAGATGAATAAAAGTTTTTAAAATAGTGTCAATTCTCAATTCAACAATGAAGCATTGATCTTTGCTGAAGTTTGCCCTTTGCCCCCAAGTGAACCATAACTACTCCATTACTCACACAATAAGAAACCAGTGAGAACCATGTCTCATTCATTCACTTCATTTGTTTTTACCCCCACTTCATTCCCCAAAAAAGAATTCTCACTGTCTTATAAGAATCCAGTTATAGGACAAGCTGGATTTAGTAGTATGAAATCATAGTATGCTTTTACTTTTCTGATCTGATTGCCTTTCAAAGCTTCCAACCGGCTCTCCCTCCCCCGACCCTGGATTATGCTACATTGAGAGATCCTGTAGCTTTTGCAGTCACTTTCCCAATTAACACACAATCTCATTCTCCTGTGCTCTTGAACATGAATGAGTCTTGCAAACTTAAGGCTGTTTAAAAAAACAAAAAACAAAAAACAAGTTGTTTAAGACAGGGATCCCCAGCCTTTTTAGCACCAGAGACCAGTTTCATGGAAGACAATTTTTCCACAGACTGGGGATGTGGGGGTGGGGGGAAATGGTTTTTGGATGAAACTGTTCCCCCTCAGATCATCAGGCATTAGATTCTCATGAGGAGCATGCAACCTAGATCCCTTACATGCACAGTTCACAGTAGGGTTTGCGCTCCTATGAGAATCTAATGCCGCTGCCGATCTGACAGCAGGCAGAGCTCAAGCTGTAATGCTTGCTCACCCGCTGCTCATCTCCTGCTGTGCGGCCCAGTTCCTAACAGGCCATGAACCGGTACTGGTCTGCGGCCCAGGGGCTGGGGACCCCCGGTCTAAGAGTATCTACCATGTGATACTATTTACATAAAGTTTAAAAATACACAAACAATTCTGTAACTTGCTTGGTGATAGATGCATATGTTGAAAAAGTACAAAGAATTTTAAGGAAAGGAGAACCCCAAAGTCCCAGTGGTGGTCCTGTCTGGTGAGGGAAGAATAGAGTATGTGCTCTTGGAGGAATACACTAGGGCCTCAACCACATTGTTGATGTTTGATTTTTTAAACTGAGAGCTTGGCACATGGGTGTTTGTCATGTTGTACTTCTTTATGTCTTTGGATGTCTTATATATTACACAGTGATTTTGTAATCCAGTTAATCTAAATCAAAATTTTAATATCTCATTCAATATATATCTTCTTCCTTTCTCTGTGTTTCACAACACAACCAGTCTCCGAGACTTGTAGTAGTGGGGAAGATATAATTTGTCTTTTTTTCTTACTTTTCCCTGCAACTGGATGTCTGCAGAAAAAAAGTGGACAGGAGAGGAGAGGGGAAAGGATGGGGATAGAGGGAGCACAGAGTCTTACTTGATGGGGCAGTTGTGCTGGCCTTGGTGCCCTCACAGAGACCAATGGAGGGTGCTTTTAGGTTTTCTTACTAGTTACTCTCTCTAATTTTTTCCACCTCCCCACTGCAGCATTACCTAGCAAAATGCAGTGTACCCTCTGGTCAACCTCTTATTCCTCACCGCCCCCCCAGGTCCTGTCCTCACAGGCCTTTTCTGCTAGGGTCTCATCTTTTGGCAGGCAGACCCTTCAAGACAGCTCCAGCCCCACCTCTTTGCACAGTATCCCCTCCTGACTCACAGGAAATAGCACATTGCCCTCCCAACTCTGCAAGCACAGGACATGTCTACTGGAATCTTTTCTCTCCCTTTGCCATCAGGCAGCTCCAGCTAGCCTCAAATCTTTAGGCAAGAGTCATGCACCAGTTCTTGTGATCCACAGACTGCCCAGGACACAGGTCAGTGTCCCCATGGAATTCACTTGGGGTGACCTTGTCCTCTTACAGAAGGGTGAGCCCTCCCACAATTGCCCCCAGAGAAATATTCCCAAGCTATCTGCTCAGATCCACTTTCTCTGCATGGGCCAAAGGAGAGTGGGAGACCACTCTGGGCAAAGCAGTTCAGGTAACACCTTGTTAGGGGGCCTCTCTTTAGAAGATGTGGTGCACTGTCACCTGTGGGTCTCAGCAGGAGTTTCAGAATAGGGAAAGTCCCAGTTAACATCCTGTTATGCAAATAATACTTTACAACAAGGTCCCCAAAAATGGGCTGGTGGCTTCATGTCAAAGCTTGATTCAGTAAAAATCAATTCTATGGAAGAGGTGAAAACAATAGGCTTCATGTTGATCACTAAGGGGCTGGATTAATCCAAGAGTAATATTTAAAAGATGAAGAGGACCAGATGGGTCAGGTTTCCCCAGGCAGTCCTCCTCCACCAATATCTGTACAAACCATATTACCCTCTACTTTCCCTCTTTGGCCATAGCTGCCAGAAAAACTCAAACCTACATTCAGTGCCCAGCTTCCATAACTAACATATCCCATATCCCTATTTGTGTTTTTATCTGTCCTATTTAATTTTTAGTTTCAATTTACAAAAGTATTATTCATATTATCTGGGGAAGTAGGTGGGGATAGGAACCCTACATAAATATTAACAAGTAAAGAACGCTTGGGGTGGGGCGTGGTGGCCTGTAATCCCAGCACTTTGAGAGGCTGAGGCACTTGGGTCACCTGAGGTCAGGAGTTCGAGACCAGCCTGGCCAACATGGCAAAACCCCATCTCTACTAAAAATACAAAAATTAGCCGGGCATGGTGGTGCATGCCTGTAATCCCAGCTACCGGGGAGGCAGAGGCAGGAGAATTACTTGAACCTAGGAGGCAGAGGTTGCAGTGAGCCGAGATCGCACCACTGCACTCCAGCCTGGGCCAACAGAGTGAGACTCCACAAAAAAAAAAAAAAAAAAAAAAAAAAAAAAAAAACTTGGTAAAGAGAATGAATTTGTATGGAATTTAGGCTCCTTGCTGTAAACTATATTATTTCTTCTTCGGTCTAAAAAACGTCATTTACTCGCAATAGGTCAAGAAAAGTTTTAAAAATGTGGCAGTTTATGGACCAGTCTGATATTGAGACCATGAGGAGCCTGAAGGATGCTATGGCCCAGCATGAGTCCTCTTGTGAGTACAGAAAGGTGGTGACACGTGCCCTGCACATCCCTGGCTGTAAGGTGGTTCCGTTCTGTGGAGTGTTTCTTAAGGAGCTCTGTGAAGTGCTTGACGGCGCCTCTGGCCTCATGAAGATATGCCCGCGGTACAATTCCCAAGAAGAAACTTTAGAGGTAAGGCCTTTCACAATCATCCTGGCCTGAAGAGCCACTGTTGCTGGCTGTCTCATCAGGCCCTGTCTGTGCTCACCAAAGAAATGATCACTGATTGAACACAAGGTTAATAATTGTTATATTGTTTCTGGGTAGCACATAGATCCTTGGAAGTTCTGTGGAAAAGAATGTGTGGGACTAGCACTGTGTGGGACATAGTATTGTGAAACTAGTTTTAATGTATTAGGTGTAATGTGTAAGTACAAGTCAAAAGGGCGTTGTTTTCTGGTGGTTTTTAAAGATTGACAGGTTTTTCTTATTCAGTGGGAATGTCTGGATGCAGGAGATAAAGAAAGTCAAATGAGAGTATTAAGTTTTCCACATCAGTGGAAGAAAAAACTGCTTTATTTTCATCCTTTGTGGGAAGATGCTAGGGAGCCTGAAGATGCATGTAGAGACAAGTTCCAGGCTCCTGATTCCCAGAGCCTCATTCCTCCCAGGTTCATTGCTTCCTGTTCCTGATTCCCAGAGCAGAAGGGATAGTGTGAGCTTTGACCCAAGGCATTGGGCATTGGAGAGACGGGGAATTGAGAAACTGGAGGGAAAAGATAAGGAAACCTCTCTCTAAGGTGTTTAAAAATGAAAGAAGTGACTAAAATGGAAAGAAGCTTATGGAGATTTTGAGAAGTCCCTTACCTGGGACCAAAACCAAATCTAGGATTATTCCTGCCATGATGACAGAACCTACTACTGACGTTTCTCACACACACACACACACACACACACACACACACACACACACACAGAGTCATGTACACGCCTTCTCCATGGAGTGGGAAGACTCTCTTCAACCTTCAGCCTCTTCTGTGTCACCTGGGAGCAAAGGCATCACCTGATATCAGGAAGACTTAAGAACCCCTGACAGGTACGGGCAACACCACCGCATCTCTCTGGGTTATGAGCTAGGATAAAAGGGCAAGAAATGGAGGAGAACGCTTAAAGGAAACCTCCCAGGCCACACCCCTCCAGCTTCCTCACGTCTTAAGAAGAGGGAACTCCACATCTCTTATCCCGGACACAGCTCTCACCTCTGATGGGAGAAGCTTCCTGATCAACTGTACAAACAATAAGAGCTTAAAGAGCTCAAAAACTAGGAAGAAGCCGCTGTGTTATTATCCAACACATGAGCAATAAAGCAAAACATCACCTCTTCTCAGTGTTTTGCTTGGGCCCAGTCATTTTATCTGGTTCCATAGAATAGCATACTTTACTCATGGTTTTTCTCAATTCTCACTATAAGGATAAAATAACCATGCCCTTCCTCTGCAAATTGGCTAACCTTCTCCTTAGGGAGCCCTGAAATAATATTGTTTTTTGTGTTTTAAATTTGAAGTGGAGTGTCGATTCCTAGAGGGATTAAAGTTGTCTCAGTGGAAACAAGGGTGAATTTTGATATTTCATGTGGTGAAACGAAAAAATGTTTTTCCTGGAGGCTCTTGTTTTCTTTCCCATAAAATAGGCACAAATGCCATTATTTATTACGTTATGATTTCTTTTCCCTAGCCAAGTAGGTTATCCAGGCACATTAAGTTGCAATAGCAAATTCTCGATATATTTTTCTGTAGTTTGTAGCAGATTACAGTGGACAAGATAATTTCTTACAACGAGTGGGACAAAATGGCTTAAAGAATTCGGAGAAGGAGTCCACTGTCAACAGCATCTTTCAGGTCATCCGGAGCTGCAGTCGAAGTCTGGAGACAGACGAGGAGGACAGCCCCAGTGAAGGGAACAGCTCCAGGAAAAGTTCCTTGAAGGATAAAAGCCGATGGCAGTAAGTTTTACACGTTAAAAGTGAGGAATGCTCATGTCTTCTTTTTTCCTGTTGATGAGTTCTTTCCTACTTCAGCTTAGTTTCAGATGGATACCTCATCAAAACCTGCCACTTTTATCATTAAGCCACACTTCTTTGTCTTCAAACTTTACCAATTCCAAATTCAAATTGACTTCTCTCATTTTGCTGCTTTGTTCTAAAATTACTGCTCATAATTTAACTTCTTACCATCTATTACCCCTTTAAAAAAAAAAAAAACAAGCAAACAAACCTAGAGCTATCCTGCCATTTCTAAGAATTGAACACATTAAATTTCAGGAGGAGAGCTGTGATCTTTTATTTCCTAGTTTTTGTAACAGTGGTTTTTTTAATTCTTGGGTGGGGTACTGGGGTGGGTATTAAGATATTTTTAAATCAAATCTACTGACTTAGTTAGGTCTGGGTGATATCTAGAAATCAGTATTTTTACCTCTCCCAACCTTTGGGTGATTCTAAGTCGAGGGTTAATGATCTCACTTTGAGAAATGCTGCTCTGTAAGTTGTGGTAAAATTAACCCTACACACACAAGGCATCTGCAGGTTTTTTAATTGTTCAGTAATTCCAGTTGTTCAGAGATTGTTTCAAGGATTTTTCACTTAACAGGTTGCTAACATTAGTGGCAATCTATACATAGAGAGAAGACCTCTACAAATAAGCACATCTGCACAGAAAGCCTCTCAGAGTCATTTAAGTTCTTAATATCTCTCTCTCTCTCTCTCTCTCTCTCAGCATCTATGTATATATCTATTTCTTCCAATAAAAGATTTTGTAGATGCTTTTAAGAATAAATATGAATAATTGAGGATATTAAAGAAAAATAAGAATAGGACAAAATAAAACATACAAAAATGTATGTTATATAGTCTATAGAGTGACTACATTTTGTTCTGAGATTCCTAGCAGTAACAGGAAAGAGGAAATCACAATTCTTTATAAGTTTCACAATATTTGTAAGAAAAATTAAACAGATGTTTGGGAGAAAAATGCCTTTTCCTCGTACTGTATCTGGCTGAAATTCCTTCCTTAAATCCTATCAGATAGAAATAGATAAAATAGGCCGGGCGCGGTGGCTCAAGCCTGTAATCCCAGCACTTTGGGAGGCCGAGATGGGCGGATCACGAGGTCAGGAGATCGAGACCATCCTGGCGAACACCGTGAACCCCCATCTCTACTAAAAAATACAAAAAACTAGCCGGGCGAGGTGGCGGGCGCCTGTAGTCCCAGCTACTCGGGAGGCTGAGGCAGGAGAATGGCGTGAACCCGGGAGGCAGAGCTTGCAGTGAGCTGAGATCCGGCCACTGCACTCCAGCCCGGGCGACAGAGCGAGACTCCGTCTCAAAAAAAAAAAAAAAAAGAAATAGATAAAATAATGAATTTCATATGGCTTTTTTTACAATAACCTTCATCTGGGGCTGTGTGTGTGTTTGTGCATGTGTGTATGTCATTTGACCTTTCTAAAATACCTTCAGGACTGCCACTTTTACTGAGTGTCAGACCCCTAGACTATCCTTTCCTTTCCCTTGGAGTTCCTTCAAGTGGTAACTTTCTTGCATCATTTTCACCTGTTATGAAATTGTTGTCTCTAATTTTCTCCACAGTCTCTTGTCTTCTTCCTAATCATTTTGTCTTCTACATCCTAAGAACATTTCTCTTCCACTGCCCATTTTCCAAACCCTGCTGCGAGCACTCTTAGAAGGGGAGAAAAACACAAAAATGCAAATATTTCTTTTATAAAACCTGTGAAGTCATATTAAAATCCTCACTTTGAAACTTGTGTACTCAAGTGCCAGTGATAGCTTCCTTACCTCAAGTGACTGCTACTCTGAAAGGAACCTCAACACACAAGATAGGTGGTAGGACTGTTTAATGGAATTCACCAAAACCAGATCAGCAAGCACTATTTCTGTGGCCATTTGCCGGGACTTGGGAATCCATTCCTGATTGAGAGCCCCATGTTAAAATGTCCAGTGCAGGGTTATGTCTGCCAAAGACGTGCAGATTGAAAAGCCCATAGGAGCTGTGCTTTGTTGATCTGACTGAAACAGAGACTCTACAAACAGCAACCTCTAGCCCCTGTTCACTTGGCAACCACCAGCCCTGAGAAAACTACAGCAAAGAAAGAAGGGATAATCTCATGGTCCTTTGGTTTACCCCACCTACAGGGTGCTCTTATAATTCTTCACAAACCTCACAGCTACTTCTGCCAGAAAACCACTAGAAACACTCATAGAAACCTCAAAAACTGATTATAAAAAGTTCAAGATTTCTTTTTGCTGGGCCCAGTGGCTTAGGCCTGTAATCCCAGCCCTTTGGGAGGCCAAGGCAGGTAGATCACTTGAGCCCAGGAATTCAAGAGCAGCCTGGGCAACATGGTGAAACCCTGTCTCTACAACAACAACAACAAAACAAACTTCAAGATCTCAGCAGGGAAGGAATTGAGTTGAAAAAATCTTGAAATGTCAATGGGGTCTTCAAGTAGGCTTATCTGACTTCTTTACAGATGAAGAAGTTGTGCCTAGCGAGCTGAAGTCACTTGTCTGACTAATAAACAGTAGAGCTGGGTCATGAGCCTCACCATTTGTTCAGTCACAGGGGAGGATCCTTTGTCCTGCAATGTTTAAGGCATTTCTTTTGATTGTAGAGGGGCTAACCTCAGCCTCTTTTTATGTCTAACTCCTGAAGATTAGGAACATCTGAATTCTGAAAGCATTGCAATTACATTTCATATGAATTATAATGCTCATTAATAATTACTTTTTTGTTTATGAGCCTAAAGAATAAATAAGCTATGCATTTGTATGTTTAAAAACATACAAAGGCATGGAGACCTAAGAGTAGCATGCGGCACCATTGTTGGGAAATAGAAATGAGGAGTATGAAGGTGTGTAGAGAAGAGTATAGAGTCATATAGGAGCTGCAAGTTCTTATTGTCGTCATTTTCAATATTGTTGACCCTCTTTGGCATGCTGCATCTTAAGAAGGATTTGTACATTTGGAGAAATGAGATATAAGTAGATGATGACAGAAACCTACAATGGAGGCTGCTTGAACTGATTAAGAACTCAAACCTTCCAGTCACATTGCCTGGGACTGAATTTTGACACCACCTCTTACTATTTCTGTCACCTAGGTAGGTAGCTGAATCTTACTAAGCCTCAGTTTTGTCATCTGTAAACCGGAAATGACAATACTACTTGATAGGGTTTTTGTGAGGATTATGTGAGAGATGCATATAAATTAAGCAAAATGCATGGCACACTCTAAGTGCCAGTATAAATGGTGGCTATCATGATTAATGTGTGCATCACACCCTTAAAATGCCAAGCTGAAGTTCTGAGGGTGATATGGTTTGGCTGTGCCTCCAGCCAAAATCTCATCTTGAATTGTAATCCCTATAATCCCCACGTGTCAAGGGAGAGACCAGGTGGAGGTAATTGAATCATGGGGGCGGTTTCTCCCATGTGTTTTCAGGATAGTGAGTTCTCAGGAGATCCGATGGTTTTATAAGTGTGTGGTTGTTCCTCCTGCATTCATTCTCCTTCCTGCCACCTTGTGAAGAAGGTGCCTTGCTTTCCCTTCACCGTCCACCATGATTGTAAGTTTCCTGAGGCCTCCACAGCCATGCTGAACTGTGAGTTCATTAGACCTCTTTCCTTCATAAATTACCCAGTCTCGGGCAGTTCTTTATAACAGTGTGAAAATGGACTAATACAGGGGGCTCCAGCACTTAGGTGTGGATACCCTTGGTAGCAGTCAACATTTCAGAAGAACCCTCAGTCATCCTCCTCTCCCTTACTGCAAAGAGGTATTTTCTGTGTCCTTCTATCACAATAGCCTCATTAGAGACGCGCCTGGACGATAATCCAACCCCACAGGGATAGGAAAAAAAGAAAGCTAAGCAGAATATCTGAGAAAAGATAATAGTTACCAGGATTAACTACACACACACAAGTATGCATGTGGATGTCCCAAATCATAAAATGATAGGAAATCAGTTATTCTCCACGGGGAAAGATGCAGGCAGGCCTCAGCCTTACCAATGCCCAACTCACAACATCCTTTATCTGTACCAGCTGCCTCAGCCCAGCCCAGACTTTCATACAGTCTCACTCCCCGGCTTTGCTGGGGATACCTGGGATTCTGTATTTGTCTCTCTTTCTACTTCTCTGGCCAACACCTCAGACCCATCTTGCGTCTGTGATTTGTAACAAAGGCCATTTTCCCACTACCTGCACAACTTTCACCTTAGGCTTGTTTCTCACTTAAATCCCAACTTGAAACTTGGACTCTATTTTTACAGAGAATCTCCATTTGTATGGATGGCTTTGTTCTATAATACTAACTTAGTAAACTCAAGCCAGACAACAATATTAGCAATATTTAAGATGCTAATGTTTATTGAGAGCCTATGTTTAAGCAAACACTGCCCTAAATTCTTTCCATAGATTAAATTATTTAATCTTCATGACAGTTCCATTTTACTCTCATAGGTAGCAGGGCCAGGATTTCAATTCAGGCAGGCTGGTTCCAAAACTCACAAACTACTTAGATATAATAAGAGAATGCTTATAGTCAAGGAAGGTGCTAGGTTAATTAAAAGCAAGAGTTTTCCAGAAGAGAGCATTAAAAACACTAGATTTTATTAGAACAGCTGTAGCAAGAGCCTTTGGAAAGGACATAGGTTTACTTCTATCTTAAAAAATTAAATTAGGCTTGTTTATCACGTGGTGATTCATGTTCAAGGGATTATGTTAAATTTGCAGGAAGCAAACGAACCCTTACAAAGAAAATATTTAACCAGGTTAACAAATACCTATCAATCACCCAGTGTAAAATTTTCATCAGGGAAATTAGACAAGTGTTTATCTGTCTATGGTTTCTAACTGAAGGATACCATGGAAGCTCTTTAGGAGTAGGATAAAAACCTTTCTTCTATTTTTACTCCTTGGTCCTCTCCTTAAGTCATACAACCTGAGTTTGATAAGGTATTTTCTTTGCTGGTAAACCACATCTTTGATCTTCGGTTAACATTATTTAGTTCCTAAATAAGTCTTAACATTCCACCTTATCCCTTCTTGTAAACTCACAGGAAATTATCTTCTAAGAGAATCAGACACAAAATTGCATAACATTCACTGTATCATCTAAGAGACAAAAGCTACTAGTTTCCTGCTTGAAATGAACTTATTTCATTACGAACAATTGTCAATTTTATTTTGAGCATTAGTCCCTGGAAGATTGCTTTTTAATGGAATTATTACCATCTGGCATTAGTTCTTTTTTGCATTCTAAAATAAAAACTGACTCCAAGAAAGACAGCGTCCCCTCTCTCCCAGCTTACCTCATCTCTGAGCAGCAGAAACAGGCTCCAGAAAAGCCTTATAATTTTTCTTTCCAGACACTATTTTTTTATAATGCTTGTAGTAGTTCACTGGAACATGCTTGACTTAACTCAGAACTTAAATTACATGGAATATGGAAAACACCATTTATCTTGTTAGATTAAAATCAGAAGTTCTATGTCCAAATTTACATGTTGTATTTTAATGGGTACTAACACTCACCAATTGAATCCTTTTTGCTCTTAAAATAACAAGAAGTGGGACATGGAGAATGTGGAAATGGTCCCGGAAGAAAGTTCCTTGGCCGGGCGTGGTGGCTCACCCCTACAATCCCAGCACTTTGGGAGGCCGAGGCAGGTGGATCACAAGGTCAGGAGTTCAAGACCAGCCCGGCCAAGATGGTGAAACCCCGTCTCTACTAAAAATACAAAAATTAGCTGGGTGTGGTGGCGGGTACCTGTAATCCCAACTACTTGGGAGGCTGAGGCAGGAGAATCACTTGAACCCGGGAGGCGGAGGTTGCAGTGAGCTGAGATTATGCCACTGCACTCCAGCCTGGGCAACAGAGCAAGACTCCTTCTCCAAAAAGAAAAAAAAAAAGCCCCTCTAGAGGAACGGCTGGGCCGAGATAGCCTAGAGAAGAGAAAGTGAGAAAGGAAAAGTGCAAGGAATTGGTCTTCCTATATTTAATGAGTATACTTTACCAAGACAGGTGCTGTGCTAAGTGCTTTCCAACTGTTATTTTATTTGATCTTCACCATTATTCTATGAGATGAGCATTGTCTTTTTGCCATCTAATAGTGAGGCTCAGAGAGGTTGAGTGTTTTAATGAGGTCACACAGCAAACAGGTGGTGATGTTTAATATTAAACCCAGGATGACTGCAGCAGGCATATATGAAGCCATTGTGTACAAGGACATAAGTATTGGTTTTCCAGTGTTACCGAGAGCAATTTCAGAGGGATGGAGCTAAATAAGACACAAATGATTTTTTTATTTCACTTTTTATGAAGTGAATGAAGTAATATTAATTCATAATATGAAGTAACATTAGGAAAAGAGTATAAAATATCATGTAACCCCAGATCTTGGTGGTGGTGGTTGTTGTTGTGGTTGTTGTTGTTTTGACAGAGTCTTGTTCTGTTGCCCAAGCTGGAATCCAGTGGCACAATGCCAGCTCACTGCTCACTACAAGCTCAGCCTCCTGGGTTCAAGCAATTCTTGTGCCTCAGCCTCCCAAGTAGCTGGGACTACAGGTGCCTGCCACCACGCCCAGCTAATTTTTGTATTTTTAGTAGAGATGGGGTTTCACCACGTTGGCCAGGCTGGTCTTGAACTCCTGGCCTCAAGAGGGTCACCTGTTTTGGCCTCCCAAAGTGCTGGGATTACAGGTGTGAGTCACTGCACCCGGCCCAGATCTTGGTTTCTAATACCATTCTTCAAGAAAGGGAGGCAAGGTTTCTCCTACAGTGGTTGATTCTAGGACTGGGGCAGAAAATATACAAGATGAGCCTGGAGAATCTTGTTGTAGTAAGGAAGTGCTCAAAAGAAACACAGTGATGGGAGCTGTGAAAGGAATGCAAGAGCCAACAGGAAGAGCTCCCAATGGCCACAACAATAAAATAAATAAAGTGATATCACATTATCAATCACCCAAAGTTTTAATATTCATGAGGTCATACCGATATAAGTAAATGATATGTGTAAATGATAAATAAACTAACAAATGGGGGAGAAGAGATCCATCTTCTGTGCAAAAGAATTTCCAATAACTTAGGTAGATTCTTCACCTTCAAGGAAGTGCAACATAACTCCCCACGCCTTAAGAGTGAGCTGGGCATGGCGACTGTTTTCCGAAGAGTAGAGTATGGAAATGAGTTAATAATAGTAGTAGTAACTGTACAGTGGCACATGACACACAGGTCCTCAGCCAGGTGATCAGTGTCAGTATCACCAGGGAGAAGTCATGTTGGTAGTGGGTGCCCTCAACATGATGTGATAAGAATGACACTTTACCTCTATGGTCTTCCTTCCCCAAATCCATAACCTGCATCTACTTATGGGGAAAATATCAGCCAAGTCCTAATTGAGGGACCTTCCACAAAATACCTGAGCAGTACTCCTCCAAACTGTCAAGAGCACCTAAAACAAGGAGAGACTGTCATCGCCTAAGGAGACCTGACAAGTAAATGTAATGGGAGATCCTGGAAGAGAAAAGGGACACTAGGTAAAAACTAAAAAAATCTGAATAAAATGTGGACCTTAATTAGTAATAATGTGTTAGGATTTGTTCACGAATTATGACACATATCCCAGACTAATATAAGATATTAATAGGGACATTTTTGTGTGAGGTATATGTTCTTTGGAATTTTCTATAAGTCTAAAACTATCCTAAAATTAAAAGTTTATTGAAACAATGTATTTGAATAATTATCAAGTGACTGAGTATAACTAGCACCCGGGGTTAGAACATTGCCAGCACCCCTAAACTACTTATTTCCCTTCCCAATTATTACCAGCTTCCCCCTAGAGAAAACTATTATAAGTTTTACAATAACATCTTGTTTTTCTTTGTAGTTTTTCTACTAATATGCATTCCTAAATAGTATAGTAGTTTCACCTGGTTTTGTAATTGACATTTACATAAATGTATGTATTTATGTATCACAAATACATATCATATACATTCTTGTGTGTCTTGCTTACAGTTTGTGTTATTCCATGTAGTTGGCTATTGCTTATTCATTTTCATTGCTGTACAGAATGACATTGCATGAATACACCAAAATCTAGGCATATATTTTATTGTTGTTGGACTTTTGGTTATTTCTTGTATGGGGCTCTGAAATGGATTTTGTCACCATCAGATTTGTGAGACACTAAAATTCAATATTTATGGTAGACTTTTTTTTAAAAGAATATCCACGTGTGGGGCAAGGAGGTAGAACCTGCTGTTTGAAAGCAAGAATGATAATCTTGTTCAGGGACAACAATCTAAACTGAGGAGTGTCAACAAGCCCCATGATACTGTCGTTGCCTCATCAAGAGGCAGTAGGTGGCCCAAGTGTCTCCTGAGCATGAGAGCCTTCCTTCCTGGAGACACATGGACCAGCCTATGTACCAGCTCCTTCACAATTTTACTCACTACTTTGCTAGTGATGTCTGTGGACCAAACAGCAGAAACCTTGATCTTACTAACAACTTCCTATGCTTTGAAAAGAATGAGACTCTTGGGCAGGTTCCTGCCAAGGTGGCCAGGTAAAAAAGAAGCAATCCCTTGCCTTCACTGCTCCTTGATTCTCTTGGCTCAAATAATCCAGGTTCCTGACTCAGTGGAAGGAACGTGCTAAATTTTCTATGCAGACTAGCCTTTTCTGTATACACCTATGCACACGCACACAGAGAGTAGAAATCTAACATTGAGTCCAAGAGAACTGTTTTACTTATCTGGCCACCGTGATCATATTTCCCAAGGAGTGTCCTTTTTAAATTTCATTTATTTTTATTTTTTGAGACAGGGTGTTGCTCTATTGCCCAGGCTGGAGTGCAACGGTGCCATCACAGCTCACTACAGACTCCACCTCCCAGGCTCCAGCAATCCTCCCACCTCAGCCTCTTGAATAGCTGGGACTACAGGCATGCCACCATACTCAGCCAATGTTTGTATTTTTTGTAGAGCTATGATCTTACCACGTTACCCAGCCTGGTCTCAAACTTCTGGGCTCAAGCAATCTGCCTACTTTCTTTCAAAGGAGTATCTTTGAACTAATTGTATTTTATTTTTAACAGAGGTACTTCTCGGCCAGCCGGTTAAGTCTTGTTTTTACCTATTTTAGCCCCAGTATATTCAGATCATGACTTTTGTTTATGATTTAATTGAAGGCAAACAAGCCTAACAATGAAAATCCCAGGCTATGAAGTTAGACCAAAACCTTACCTTGGCTTGGTCTCTTCTGAGATGGGTTACCTTCAGCAAATTACTTTCCCTTTCTGAACCTCAGTTTCCTCATAGGTAGAAAAAGAATAATAAAACTTACCTTGCAAGTAGATTGGATTTAGTACAAAAAATATACATAAAGTATTTAACACAGTTCCTGACACAAGAGGGAAAACTAATACATAATAAAGATTATTGTTGTTGAGAATAAAAATACAGTAACTCATCTAGTAGTTGTTTTCTTATGCTTCTGGTCAGATACCTTGCTAACGATAAGAATACAGTTATAAAGAATATTAGAATAGTTATAAAAAGTTACTCGAAATTTTTTTTTTTTTCTCTGTCACCCAGGCTGGGGTGCAGTGGCACGATCACAGCTCACTGCAAGCTCCACCTCCCAGGTTCAAGCAACTCTCCTGCCTCAGCCTCTCAAGTAGCTGGGACTACAGGCATATGCCACCATGCCTGACTGATTTTTATATTTTTAGTAGAGATAGGGTTTCACCATATTGGCCAGGCTGGTCTTGAACTACTGGCCTCAAGTGGTCCACCCTCCTTGGCCTCCCAAAGTGCTGGGATTACAGGAATGAGCCACCACACCCAGCCTCGGTTATTAAAAGTTACTATGTGCTATTTAGTATTTTGTATTTCCTATGCTAATTTGAATTCATAGTGGGATGAAAAATTAAGTCTAGTGTCAGTGAAAATGGCTTTGGGTTGTTCTCACTTTTGATTATAGGACAAACCAAATTGCTGTTTCTTTCCTTCAGGTTTATAATTGGAGATTTGTTGGATTCAGACAATGATATCTTTGAGCAATCCAAAGAATACGACTCTCATGGTTCAGAGGACTCACAGAAGGCCTTCGACCATGGAACGGAGCTCATCCCATGGTATGTGCTGTCCATCCAAGCCGATGTGCACCAGTTCCTGCTGCAGGGTGCCACGGTCATCCACTACGACCAGGACACACACCTCTCTGCCCGCTGCTTCCTCCAGCTTCAGCCTGACAATAGCACCTTGACCTGGGTAAAGCCCACAACTGCCTCCCCAGCCAGCACTAAAGCAAAACTTGGTGTACTTAATAACACAGCTGAGCCTGGAAAATTCCCACTACTGGGCAATGCTGGATTAAGTGGCCTGACGGAAGGGGTCTTGGATCTTTTTGCAGTGAAGGCTGTATACATGGGCCACCCTGGCATTGATATACACACTGTGTGTGTTCAGAACAAACTGGGTAGCATGTTCCTGTCAGAGACTGGTGTGACACTGCTCTATGGGCTTCAGACCACGGACAATAGATTATTGCACTTCGTGGCACCAAAGCACACAGCTAAAATGCTCTTCAGCGGATTGTTGGAACTCACTAGAGCTGTGAGAAAGATGAGGAAATTCCCTGACCAAAGACAGCAGTGGCTGCGGAAACAGTACGTCAGCCTCTATCAGGTAAGGGACACAGCCATCCCTCTTTCCTCACTAGCGTAATACTCAAGAGCACACACTTGGTGACCAGACCACCAAGTTCATGCTCCCAGCTCTGACAGTTACTACCTGTGGTGACCTTGGGCAGTTTTTACTTAACCTCTTGGTACCCCGATCCCCTTTTCTATAAAATGAAAATAATAACACCTGCTCACGGGTGTTGTGAGAACACAGGTGGCTGTGAGAATTAATTGAGGCAATGACTCACGCCTGTAATCCCAGCACTTTGGGAGGCCGAGATGGGCAGATAACCCAAGGTCAGGAGTTCAAGACCGGCCTGGGCAATGTGGTGAAAACCCGTCTCTACTAAAAATACAAAATTTGCCGGGCATGGTGGCACATGCCTGTAATCCCAGCTACTCAGTAGGCTGAGGCAGGAGAATCGCTGGAACCCAGGAGGCAGAGGTTGCGGTGAGCCAAGATCGCACCACTGCACTCCAGCCTGGGTGATAGAGCGAGACTCTCTCAGAGAAAAAAAAAAAAGTTAATATGTGTAAAGCCACAGTATAATTCGTATGTATGAAGAATAGTGTCTGCACTCATAGGTGGTCCTATTTGTATTTTGTATGAAATACATTTTACTTAGATTTTATAGTAAGTGAAAATGCTTATGTTAGCTGGTTTCTTTGCAGATGGGAGAACTACAATGACCCTGGCCACTGTTTTTATTTTATATTATATTTGTATATATTGTATTATATTACATAAAAATAGTCCCAGGGTCATTGTAGTTCTCCCATCTGCAAAGAAACCAGTTAATATAAGCATTTTCACTTACTCAAGGTTCAATGGAAAGCATTGTTATCTGAATACCTTTATAATTAGTTAGTGACTAGCTGATACATTGAAAACTGTCCCTATCAAAATTAAAATCCTGGTTCATTTCCTAACATGCTATGTGACTTTTGGAGAGTTCTTTAACTTACTGCGTACTGCTGCCTAATTGTAGAGGTGAGGGGTTAATTTCTTTAAGGTTGAAAGAAATTTTCCCAAATGTGGGATAATTCTTATGTGGAGTTCTTCTTTACTAGGTTTGTAGGGGCAGCAGCCCTTAGTGGGCAGTTTGTCACAGTCAGCTGCTTACATTGAGTGAGTTAGTCTTTCATTAACGCTATGTTATCAGGTACTCTAGCACTATAGTTTAGGGTGGCAACAGGGCTGGGCTGAATGAGATAGAAGAGACACAGGCATAACCAGAGTAGCATCCTTTGGAGAAAAGAGGGTACAGATTGTTTGGAAATTGAGTCTTAAACTCCACAAGCAGGTGACGCTTGAAGTGTCATTCTCAAATGAGGTGTATCAAAGTATTCAGTTTTTCTTTGCTATGCTTTTCTATCTTCACGGCAAAAAGAAATATCTTTTGTATTGTCACAGAACAAATAGAACTACCACTTGAACTACTCAAATGGCTGATTTCATGTACTTGTCACAGTTCGAATACATTTCTGACAATTAAAAACATTTGTTGCCCCAGGAAATTAGACAAGGCACATGTAATGACCCTTCTTTCTTCTTTCCCTACACCCATGCTGTGATTATGAGTAGAGACCATATCCTGAGTGACTAACTTGATTAATTAATAAGCAGATAGTCCTATGTACACAATTATCCTAATGTTACACAGCACAAAGCCAGTTTTAGTTAACTCATCTAAAATGGAAAACAAAATACCTGACCGTGTGTAGTGGCTCACGCCTGTAATCACAGCACTTTGGGAGGCTGAGGAGGTAGATCATCTGAGGTCAAGAGTTCGAGACCAGCCTGGCCAACATGGCAAAATCCCACCTCTACTAAAATTATAAAAAATTAGTCATGCACCTGTAATCCCAGCTACTAATGAGGCTGAGGCAGGAGAATCACTTGAGCTCGGGAGGTGGAGGTTGCAGTGAGCCAAGATAATGCCACTGCACTCCAGCCTGGGTGACAGAGCAAGACTCTGTCTCAAAAAGAAAAAAAAAAAAAAAGAAAGAAAACAAAATACCTGCTTCCTGTGTACTCCACAGGGAGCTTTCAGTGCACTCAGCTGGGAAAGAAAGAAAAAAGTCTTCAGGAGCTACTGTGAATATCAATTTTTAATTACAATTATTCCTTGGCCTTCTAGAATCAGGAAAATTCATCAAACATGGACATAGACCAGTGTTTAAGCTTAATTACAATTCCTGTCACAGTCTGTGTAGTTTAGTTGTTCCATTTGTCTCCTTCTCAAGCTTGTAGCATAGGTCACTAAATTAATACAGAAGAGGTACTTGGTTTCTCATTTACCCTAGCACTCTTCAGCTTTTACTGAAGGAGGCACTAGCTGAGACCACGAACAGTAGATTAAGAGGTAAGAGCTGCTGCTGGAACAGAGACAGAAGTGACCTAGAGAAGACAGTCCTACCCAGCTGCAAACACAGTTCCACCCTCCCCTACCACCCCTGCACAGAACCAAGATGTTGCAGTGTAGAGGCAAAGCAGCTCATACTCCTCAACCACTTCTGAAATATAGGTGATGTTATTCCTTGACACTGCTCTCTCTACATGAGCCATTTACGAAGTCGGGCAACATGCCTTAGAAACAGATACTCAAGATTTCTTTCAAAAGAAAAAAGTGGGAAAGACCAATGGACTGATCATTTTCTCATCATATAAACCAGTTCCCAAATTGACTCAGGGATCACCAAGAAGATGCTAACTTAGTACTTAGAGAACAAAAGATCAAGTCTTTTGTTAATGTTTAATATCTGTATTGGTGATTTATAATACCTCTTAGAAAATTAAATTCTCTCAGATGCCCTAAAGTTAAAAAAAAAAAAAAACTATTTAAATTTATCTATAAGCTAAAGAAATTTGTGAAACACTGTTTGGGTTTTTCCAAACTTCTGTTAACAGCTCTATAAGGGGATTTTTTAATCCCTAGCTTGGGAAGTGCTTATATAGAAAATAATCTTTCTGACATTAGAATTTCCTTATGTGGTAAATGTAAGTGGAGTTACTTTCAAATACTACAAGTATTTGAGTACTACTGATGGAAGTAGTAACAAGAGATAACACAAAAGACAAGAAGAAGTAATAACATTTGTAGAGAAGCCTAGGAAAAACACAGGAAAATCCAAGAAAGTAAACTGTGCAGAGACGTTGATGTGATGTGGGGTGTAGAGGAAAGACCAATATCTTGAGCTTTGGCCCAAGGTTGTCATGGACAGAACTGATGGCCCATAATCCTGGGTATTTGGAAGGAGCTCTGGGAGGCTAAGAAAGTTAAATATAGGATTACCAGGTAAATATCTTTGGTTATAAGCAAAAAACAGATTCTGGCTATCTTTATGGGGGGAAAAAAAGATTTATTTAAAGGATACAGGTTAGTTTAATGGTCTTCAAAATGTCACACACAAAGATATGCCAAGAGGTAACAGTGCATGGATATATTTTAAAGAATCTATTTTCTAATCTTCAACTTTCACATAAACTGTTTTCTCCACTGCACTCCAGCCTGGGCAAGAGTGCGAGATTCCGTCTCAAAAAAAGAAAAATCAAAAAGAAAAAACAAACAAACAAAAACAAAAAAACCGTTTTCTAAAATTGAACATGTGCCTTCACTTATGGTAGTCCATCTACCACATTAAAAAAAAGAAGGTAGGCCGGGTGCGGTGGCTCAGAGCTGTAATCCCAGAACTTTGGGAGGCTGAAGCGGGAGGATGACTTGAGGCCAGGGGTTCGAGACCAGCCTGACCAACATGGTGAAACCCCATCTCTACTAAAAATGCAAAAATTAGCTGGGTGTGGTGGTGCGCACCTGTAATCCCAGATACTTGGGAGCTGAAGCAGGAGAGGCTGGGAGGCGGAGGTTGCAGTGAGCCAAGATCACACCACTGCACTCTAGCCTGGGCAACAGAGGGAGACTCTACCTGCAAGAAAAAAAAAGAAAGTATATCCTTCATCCATCCCAAAGAAGTTTATTATTTTGTGTAAAACAAAAGAAAAATTACAACTACATTTTACTTCTCAGAAAGCTTCCTTTAAAAACTAAACAAAGGCATCCTTCCTTTTCCTGACCTAAACATACTTCTGTTAGTGGTAAAGTTTGACCCATGTTGGGATGTTCTGAAATTAGAAAAATCAAAGCAGTAGAGGTTAATGGTGCCAATTATTTTACATGTAAACTATAATGGGCCTATTAAGCTTTTAAAGATATGTTGGTTAAAATCTATAAATAAAAGTTTTACTCTTCTTTCAGATTCAGAGTATGTTATTCAAAATGGTAGTTAAAACCTATCCATTAGGTTTCATTCATGAAATGTTTATTCCAACTTGGAGTCACTCCCAGTGACTTGTTAGCAGGGACTCTCTTCAGCAGGCCTCCAGCAGGTGGACTGATCTCCAACCATTTTCATTCTCTCCATCACTGCATTCAAGAACCCTGCTCCAGGAAGGGGATTCTGATTGGCTTATTGGGATGATGTGCCAATCATTGGTCAAAGGAGGATATTTCAGCTTGACTGGCACACCTATCGAGACTATATCCAGTGGAGAAGAGACAGTTAAAGTAAAATTGAGGTATGGTTAGAGAAGGGAGAAACAGATCATGGAGAGGCATAAGTCACAATGTTCCTCTATAAGAGGTAACCAAAAGATTTCTTTGTCAAGTACCCAAGTTATTCAGCATCCTGGGATCCATAACAGGATGCAGGAAGTGGGAATGCACAAGTCGTAAAATCAGTTATTAAACATTAGGCTGAAGGAGCAAGCACACACACACACACACACACACACACACAGACACACACACACAAAGCTTCTTTGTTCTTTGCATATGATCTGCAACAAAGCAAAATCTATCTATAAGCACTTTTTTGGAACTGCAAAGGAGAGCCAGCCTTAAATGTTTTTGAAGAGTAAAGACAGTACATTGAAATTAATTTTTAAAGAGCCCTCTTATACAATGCATGAAATATCAATATCATCTTTAGCTCATAGGCAACTTTTTGTGGTTTTATTAACTGACTTATGGGGAGAATCATTGACAATTGTTTAATTAATAGATCCCTGCTGTTACTTACAGGATGTTACACAGAGTTGCCTTAGTAGCTACTGTGAACCATTGCCTGCCCCTTGAGTGTGTTGCTGCTGCTCACAGCATCCTAATATGTATGGTGTTCTGAGTCCCATGGGCACCGTATCTTTGGATTTCAGCCACTCAAAGGGATGGCAGCCCAGCTATTTTAGGAGCTCCCTGGGGCCCTTCAAAGGGAATTTCATGCATGTCACACACCCTGTATTTCAAGTCAGACAGTCCCAAGCATCAAACTGGGTGAAAACCTACCTGGCAATAATGGACAAATACAACCTGATTTTACTTAGATTGAAACCCTGCCCCACTCCCTTCCAAGATCTCCAAGGACCTAATTTGCAAAGTAAGTCTAAATGAATTTCCCTACAGTGGTAGTTCTGCAATTTAACCTCTATAAATGGGATGGGAAGATTTTGTTCCCCAGTTGATATATTAAAGCATGTCACTGGAACTCAGCAGGGATGTGACCAAGACAACAGGGGACATGATGAAATTCCTGACAGAGAATCTTGTGAGTTAGAAAACAGGGCCACTTGGGTCGTCAGATCATTATTCTTCTGTGGCCATCTGTGCTCTTCCACCTCTTGGAATTTTCTGGGAGACATTAATGTGTTTACTTCCCCATTGCTTGGTGCTTCCTATTGTATTCACCATGTGGTTCTTTCACAGGAGGATGGACGGTATGAAGGCCCAACTTTGGCTCATGCTGTGGAGTTGTTTGGTGGCAGACGATGGAGTGCTCGAAACCCCAGCCCCGGCACATCTGCAAAGAATGCTGAGAAGCCCAGTATGCAGAGAAACAACGCCCTGGGCATAAGCACTACCAAGAAAAAGAAGAAAATCCTCATGAGGGTAGAGTGTTGTTCGTTTATTAAGCATCAAACCCATCTTCCAGGACCATTGTATGGTGAACATCACCATAAACCACTTTAGGTTGTTTGGGTTGAGGACAAAGTCGGGTATAAAACAAAAGATACCAGGGATTAACACACACCTCCTTGGTGCCATGCTAGTGCCAGGAACATCAGGGAAAAGACAAGGTCCACAAAAGAACATAGACATGCAAACAAATACAGTGCAAGCTAAAAAGAGACATTGTCGAGTCATCCAGAGTGCTGTGGGGACAGAGAGAAGGAAAATAGAGAGCTGAGGGGCAGGCACAGAGGGCTCCACAGAGCAACTGACATGCAGGTCTTGAAGAACATGTAGGATTTTACCAAGCAAACAACATAGGAGAAAGTATCCCCAGCAGAGGAGACAGCATAGAGGCATAAAAGACAGCTTGTTCAAGGAAGCACATGCTGTTCTGGATGGCCAGAGCATGAGCACTCTGCGTGCAAGGAAGGGCTAGAAGAGAACAGAGATCACAGAGGCCCCAAATACTGTGTGTAGAACACAATGTAAAGTATATTAGCACTATGTATTATGAACTATATAATATGAAATATCACTATGAAGTGATAATATAGTTGCTTCATGGCTATTTGTTAGTCTGTTTGTGTTGCTATAAAGAAATACCTGAGGCTGGGTAATTTATAAAGGAAAGAAGTTTAATTGACTCACAGTTCTGCAGGTGTACAGGAGGCATGGTGCCAGCATCTGCTTCTGGTGAGAGCCTCAGGAAGCTTACAGTCATGGCAGAAGGTGAAGCGGGAGCCAGCGCATGACATGGCAAGAGCGGGAGCAAGAGAGAAGGGGAGAGGTGCCACACACTTTTTTTTTTCTCTAACAAGCAGGGTCTTGCTGTGTCACCCAGGCTGGAGTGCAGTGGTGTGATCATGGCTCACTGCAGCTTCGAACTCCTGGGCTCATGCTGTTCTCCTGCCTCAGCCTTCCAAGTATCTGGGACCACAGGTGTGCACCACCATGCCTGGCTAATTTTTTTATTTTTTATAGAGACGGGGTCTCACTATGTTGCCCAGGCTGGTCTCGAACTCCAGGCCTTAAGTAATCCTACTGTCTCAGCCTCCCAAAGTGTTGGTATTACAGGCATGAGCCACCAAACCCAGCCTACACACTTTTAAATAACTAGACCTTGTGCGAAGTCAAAACTAGAACTCACTCATCACCAAGGGAATGGTCCTCAGCCATTTATGAGGGATCCACCCCTATGATCCAAACACTTCCACTAGGCCCCACTTCTAACATTGGGAATTACATTTCAACATGAAATTTGAAGGGGACAAACATCCAAACCATATCATCTATCTAGAAAAGTGCCACTCTCTTTGCTTATGGGAGGCTTTGATGCTCATGTCAAACTTGACTGCTTCACAGTTTTTTCTGTACACAGAGGTTCCAGAGGTTGTGTGCCGCCTCTTGTCTGCCTCCCTCCCCTGAGGAGTACTGCTGTGTAGTAAAGAACAAATGAAATAATATGACATGAGAATACTCGGTCAGCCTTAACGTAGGTCTTTACCGGTTTTACCAGGGGGAGGCAGTATTGAAGGTGGGTAGGTCAGAAAATAGAGACCTACGTGAACTAAAGCAGTGATGGGAGAGAAATACAGGTGTGGAACCATTGTAAGCTTTGTGTTCCCAGGGTGAGAGTGGAGAGGCAACTGACGATGAGATGGCAACCCGAAAGGCCAAGATGCACAAAGAGTGTCGAAGCCGGAGTGGTTCTGATCCTCAAGACATTAATGAACAAGAAGAATCAGGTAAAGCGGCATGTTTACATCTGAGATTTTTGTTTTTTAATTTTTATGGGGAAAAAAGTATACATTTGGTTTTAAATTGTGATTTAAGTATTGCAAGCATTTCTAACAAAACTCTTTGTCCTAACCAGACAATGAAACCTAAGAGGTGCTTCTGCAAGCATAGTATACTTGGAATAAAATCCCCGTTAATTAACTTACCATTACTGACAGGGAATAGTAGATATACATGGTATAATTTGATGGATTAGACCAGTGATTCTCAACCTTGCCTGCATATTAGAGCTTTTAAGAAAATCTGGGGCTGGGTGCAGTGGCTCACGCCTGTAATCCCAGCACTTTGGGAGGCCGAAGCGGGTGGATCACCTGAGGTCAGGAGTTCGAGACCAGCCTGGCCAACATGGTGAAACTCCGTCTCTACTAAAAATATACAAAATTAGCTGGGCGTGGTGGTGGGCGCCTGTAATCCCAGCTACTTGGGAGACTGAGGCAGGAGAATTGCTTGGACCTGGGAGGCAGAGGTTGCAGTGAGCCGAGATCACGCCACTGCACTCCAGTCTGGGTGGCAGAGCCAGACTCCATCACGAAAAAAAAAAAAAAAGAAAAAGAAAATCTGGTTCCTCTGTCCACATCCAAGAATAACTGATTCAGATATTCTCTGGCTGGAAGCTGGACATCTATTTATTTTTGAAGCTTCCCAGATGGTTCTAACATGTAACCCATTAAGACCCCACCAGATTAGCCCATTCATAAACATATTTTGGTGCTGCTTGTATAGAAACCAGCTGCATAGGTTGATTTGCTCAGATATCCGGAAGCCTCTCTGGTTTGCATTTGGTTCTGAGGGAAAGTATAATCTGAGTCATTGTCTCTTTTCTGTCTTTCATCCTCACAGAGGCGAATACCATCGCTAGCCCGCCAAACCCCCTCCCTTCCAGAAGAGCCCACTCTTTGACCACAGCTGGGTCCCCCAACTTGGCTGCCGGGACGTCATCTCCCATCAGGCCAGTGTCCTCCCCTGTGCTGCCTTCTTCAAACAAGAGCCCGTCCAGGTGGGGCCTTAACATGATAAAACAGAAGGACCCTTCACATTATCCCAGTGGTGTGGAAGGGCATATCTTTACACTTGTCTATGGAAAGACTGTTTCACATTTTGACGTATAGTTGAACTGAAAACTGAAAAATCCCAAAATGTTAAATGATCCTAGTTTTCCCAGTTTTGTACTCCTACCTTCTCATATTACTTCAAAGGTCAGTAGCAGTAACAAAACCCAAGCCATGATTCTCCAAATCTGTACTATCCAGTACACTAGCCACGAACTAGATGTGGGTATTTAAATTCAAATGTAAATTAATTAAAATTAACGAAAATTTAAAATTCACTTCCTCAGTCACAGTAGTGATATTTCAAGTGCTCCATGGCCACAAGTAGCTGATGGTTACTATCCCAAAGAGTGTAAATAGAGAACATTTCTTTTTATCACTGCAGAAAGTTCTGTTGGATAGCACTGCTCTAAATGAAGAAGAGAGAATAGATTGTTTTAATGTAAGCTATTTGGCCCCTTTGCTAATCGATGAAATATATTTAATACTTTTCTCATATGTAAGTTACACATGTCTAGAGGAATGAATTCAAGTATCACAGCCAGTTGGATATGTTTAAGTATAATTCTAAAGCTGTTATAATCAATTATAAGTTCCATGCAAATTACCTATTTGAAACAACATCTACCCTCTCAGAAGAAGAAATGATATTAAAATGGCAGACTTCCAAAGGGAACCAGAATGCTGCTCCATCTCCCTGTATCCCACATTAAAGTTTAAGAAATGTGGAGGTTCCAGACAGAACCAAGCTAAAACAGGAACTCTTCACTTTATTACACACATACACACACACTCTCTCCCTCTCTCTCTCTCTTTCTCTCTTCTTCTCTCTCTCTCTCTCTCTCTCCCTCCCCCTCTCCCTCTCTCCACCCCTCCCTCCCTCCCTCCCTCTCTCTCTTTCTCCTTTTCTCTCTCTTTCTCTTGGAAGCTTGTTATTGATAAGAATCCTGGCTGGGCACGGTGGCTCTCACGTGTAATCCTAGCACTTTGGGAGGTCAGGGGAGGAGGATCACTTGAGCCCCCCAGGAATTTGAGACCAGCCTGAGCAACAGAGATCCCATCTCTACAAAAAATAAAACAATTAGCAGGGTGTGGTGGTCCTCATCTGTGGTCCCAGCTACTCAGGAGGCCGAGGTGGTAGTTTCACTTGAGCCTGGGAAGTTCTGGCTGCAGTGAGCCGTGATCATGCCACTGCACTCTAGCCTAGACAACAGAGTGACAGCTTGTCTCAAAAAAAAAAAAGAAGAAGAAAAAGAAAGAAAGGAAAAAGAAAAAAGAATCCTACAGTAAATTATCTTTTAAATAAAAATTCTTTCACAATGTGAGCTATGAACTTATAATTTATGCTTTACACATTCACATTCTACAATGGGTGAGCATGTGTCAAGGTTATATGGGAATTTTTTGTACCACTCTTGCAACTTTTATGTACATTTAGATTCATAGCAAAACTAAAAGTTAAAAAAATCAGAATCCTGTTTATTATACTTTCAGCCTGTGTAGTATCCTGGGTAAATATCTAGGAACCTGGATTAAATGGCATTTCCCGTTTATTTCAGTCATTCATGAGCAGGAAAAGAAAGGACAGAGTAAGGGAGGAAAATCTTTTAAAAAGAGAAATTGACATGCCAGATGCAAGATCAGAAGGCCAACCCCAGGAGGACAGGGATCAGCACCCACTCAAGTGTTTTAAAACAGAAAGAAAACACAAGGCAGGAGAGGAAAAATCAGCTGAATGCTGTTAAGGGGGAAAGCTAGACTGAATCCTAAGTCTGGTAGTGGAAAGAGTGGACAAACAGTTTCCTAGAATCAAAGGGAGATGGGTTCCTACAGACACTAGCTGGACCTGCAACCAGAAAGAAGCAAGACAGGACATTTACTTCTTTCGCTACAAATAATGAAGTCACCATTTTCCTCTTCCTGCACCTCTACCCTATGTTTCCTGCACTACACTGGGGATCAACAACCTACAACCTATGCCTACGAAATGCTATAAAGTTATCAATTTGTAGTGCTCTTTCATTACTGAAGGCGACCTTCAGATGTCAGCACAAATTAATTTTCCATGAGTGAACATTGTTAGCAGGGTTGAGAGTCACTTCAACAGACTATATATTTTATGTTTATATTCTTAAATATATAGTTTTTAGATTATATATTTAATATACCTAAAATAGACTTTATGATATTCTCTACACTTTCTTATATATTTGAAATATTTCAAAAAAACTTTTAAAATCCAAGACAAAAAAAAATAGATCCTGTTCATTAATTTGACTACAAACCATAATCAAAACATCTCTCATAAAAAATGTTGTGAAACAGGAAGACTGTTCTGACTGAGTTGACTGATATTTCTACATTGAATAGATGCAGCCTTGGAAGGTGCAAATATAATCCTAGGCAGAGCTGGGTTTTTTCCATTCTTTTTAAAATTTTTTAAAATTAGAGACAGTGCCTCACTATGTTGGCCAGGCTGGTCTCGAACTCCTGGGGTCAAGCAATCTTCCCACCTCAGCATCCCAAAGTGCTGAGATTGTAAGCATGAGCCACCGCACCCAGCCCTTTCCATTCTTAACATTTTTCCGACTCACATTTTCCATTAATATTTAAAAGCTCTTCTCTGTTTTCATCTAAGGACTGGTTAAGAAAGGAATCAGACAATACACTCAAAAGTTTCTTCTTAAATGTTTTTCTATAACTTAGAATATAGAAAAGAACGTGCATTATTTCCCACAGATTAAGAGTGAGTAATTTGGGGCTCTTTTTTAAGAAGACATCTTCAAAAACATTTATTTTGCCCATTGATCTGCAATTTCAAAGAACTGTTTTGATTAATAGAGGAATATTAACCTCAGCCCTGGGCCCTTATTAAATAGACTAGAAACATGTTTTCTTTTTCATATACAACATGTTTTATTTCCTCTGATACAATATAGATTAAGAGAAATGAAAAGAGTATCAGAAAATAGCTTCAATCTTAAATAACTTGCACTCATTGTTTTGCTCATATTGCGAATTGGAGCAACTCTGGTGGGACAGAATCACAACAGTGGCCTGCCCTTGTGCCCATGAAGGCCTTGTCTTTGTTGCAGTGCTTGGAGCAGTAGTAGCTGGCATGGGCGGATCAAAGGCGGCATGAAGGGATTTCAGAGCTTCATGGTTTCAGACAGCAACATGAGTTTTGTTGAATTTGTTGAGCTGTTCAAATCGTTCAGGTACAGTGTATGTTTCCTTCTTATTCTTTCTCAGGCCCCCCACTTCTATAAAGATACTCAATGAGAGGTGTTTTCCATTCCCCATTCAGTGTCAGGAGCCGCAAGGACCTGAAGGATCTGTTTGATGTCTATGCAGTGCCCTGCAGCCGATCTGGATCCGAGTCAGCCCCGCTCTACACCAACTTGATGATTGATGAAAACACCAGCGATCTTCAGCCTGACCTAGGTTTGTCGAACATTTTAGGATTTCCCTTTGGGACCAATCTGTCTAAAACTTAAGGTCAGAGGTCCAATCACACAAACTCTGAGCCTGTCCCACATAGTGTGCTATTACTGCTGTGTAGGAAACACTTAAGAGAATTTTTTTTTTTTTTTTTTTTTTTTTTTTTGAGACAGAGTCTCTCTCCATTGCCCAGGCTGGAGTGCGGTGGTGCAATCTCGGCTCACTGCTACCTCTGCCTCCTGAGTTCAATCTATTCTCCTGCCTCAGCCTCCGAGTAGCTGGGACTACAGGCATGGGCCACCACGCCTGGCTAATTTTTTGTATTTTTAATAGAGATGGAGTTTCACCGTGTTAGCCAGAATGGTCTCGATCTCCTGACCTCGTGATCTGTCACCTCATCCTCCCAAAGTGCTGGGATTACAGGTGTGAGCCACCATGCCCAGCCAACACTTAGAGAATTATTTTAAGGTGTCAGCTGGTGTCATGGGAGCAGGTGCTACTGGCATTTTGAGCAAAGAAATTCATCATTGTGTGGTTCTGCCCATGTATTTCAGGATATTTAACCAATAAAGCCCTCCAGTCATTCTGACAACCAAAAACCCTTTCCCGACTACATTAGTCCATTTTCGCGCTGCTGATAAAGACATACCCGAGACTGGGTCATTTATAAGGAAAAAGAGGTTTAATGGACTCACAGTTCCACCTGGCTGGGGAGGCCTCACAATCATGGAAGAAGATGAAAGGCATGTCTCACATGGCAGCAGACAAGATAACTTGTGCAGGAAAAACTCCCCTTTATAAAACCATCATATCTCATGAGACTTATTTGCTATCACGAGAACATTTTCGCATGGGAAAGACCTGCCCCCATGATTCAGCTGCCTCCCACCAGGTCCCTTCCACAACACAAAATTGTGGGAGCTACAATTCAAAATGAGATTTGGATGGGTACACAGCCAAACCATATCACTGACCATTTCCAAATGTCTGCTAAGTATGTGGTGTGTGTCACAGTGGAGAACCCCCAGTCTCTTTCCTACGTACAGACAGATGGGTATTCAATCTCAGGGCAGTAGTCTCCTGCCCTTTGACAAGGAGAGTCTTTAGTGCCTTCCACAGGGTACTTTTGTCTGAATGATTGTCCAGGATATATTTCCTACTGTGTAAACCAGAATGTCTCATTCTTCTATCCCATTCACCACCACCACCATTACTATCACCACCCATGCATTTTTCTAACCACCCATGCATTTTCAGCCTATCATTTTCCTCCTCTGTTCTTCCTGGAAACCATAAACACAAATAGAAAAAACAAAAACCTTTCCTCTTTTATGCAGTTGCTTCATAATTATTTGTAAGTTTATGTTGTCCTTGAGCTGAGACTATTAACTATTGTTCAGCTTTAGTCGTAAAATCTCCATAACCATGAATTAGTCAAGTAGTTACATTTTTCAAAAATTATTAGACTTTATTTTTTGTTTTATTATTTTTGTTTTCATTTTATTTATCATTTTCATGTATTTTTTATTATTTTAAAATGCTATTTTAAAATAATGTAATTTTTTGTAGAGACAGGGTCTTGCTCTGTTGACCAGGCTGCTCTCAAACTCCTAGCCTAAAGCAATCCTCCTGCCTCAGTTTCCCAAAGTGCAGGGATCTTAGGCATGAGCCTCCATGCCCAGTCTAGACTTTATTTTTAGAGCAATTTTAGGTTTATGGGAAAATGAGTGGAAAGTACAGAGTTTCAATATACTCTCTTCTGCTTTCCCACACGGACTTTCTTCTGTTAGTAATATCTGGCATTAGTGTGGTATATTTGTTACAATGAGTTAATATTTATACATTATGATGAACTGAAGTCCATAGTTAACATTAGGATTCACTCTTTGTGTTGTGCATTCTATGGGTTTTGACAAATGTGTAATGACATGTATCCACCATTACAGTATCATACAGGATAGTTTCCCTGCCCTGAAATTTTTTGTGCTCCACTTTTCCATCCCCCCACATCCTCCCTCCAAGTCCCTGGCAACCACTGCTCTTTTTACTATCTCCATAGTTTTGCCTTTTCCAGAATATCATATGGTTGGAATCACACAGTACATAGTGTTTTCAGGCTGGCATCTTTCACTTAGCAATATGCATTTAAGTTTCCTTCCTCCATGGCTTTTTGTAGCTTGGTAGCCCATTCCTTTTTACCCTGGATAATATTCCATTTTGTGGAGGTACTACAGTTTGTTTGTCCATTCACCTACTGAGGTATATCTTGGTTTCTTCCAAGTTTTAGCAATTATGAATAAAGCTGCTATAAACATTTGTATTCAGGTTTTTGTGTGGGCTTAAGTTTTTCCATCATTTGGGTAAATACCTAAGAGTGCAATTGCTGGATCATATGGTAAGCCTATGTTTAGCTCCATAAGAAACTGCCAGACTGTCTTCCAAAGTGGCTAAAATTAAAATGGCCATACCAAAGTTGGTGTGAATGTGAAGCAATTGGAACATTGCAGGTGGGAATGTAAAATGGTACAACCACTTTGGAAGATAGTGTGGCAGTTTCTTACTAAGCTAAACATAGTCTTTCCATGTGACCAGCAATTACACTACTTGGTATTTACCCAAACAAGTTGAAAATTTATATTCACACAAAAATCTGCACACAAATGCTTATAGTTACACTTCTAAATTACAGTAAAACTGTAATTTTAAGGGTATGTCTTCAATCTCTGCGAACATAAAAATGTGCAAGTAGTTACTCCCTAAAACCAAAGCCTGAATTTGGCCTGAAGTCCCCAACTGAACCTTCTTCTTTTCCTTTTTTTTTTGAGACAGACTCTTACCCTGTTGCCCAGGCTAGAGTGCAGTGGTGTAATCTCGGCTCACTGCAACTGCCGCCTCCCGGGTTCAAGCAATTCTCGTGCCTCAGCCTCCCGAGTGGCTGGGACTGCAGGTGCACACCACCATGCCTGGCTAATTTTTGTATTTCTAGTAGAGACGAGGATTCACCATGTTGGCCAGGCTGGTCTCAAGCTCCAGACCTCAGGTGATCCACCTGCCTCAGCCTCCCAAAGTGCTGGGATTATGGTCATGAACCACCGTGCCCAGCCCTTAGTTACCTTTATTTATTCATTGATTTGTTTTTTATTCCTATCACTATGTGAATCCAGGAATAAACACTTCTTTGATGGCTTATTTAGGTACATTAGTAAAGAGCTTCTCCATTTTAATAACTCCACACCATTATCTCCAAAATAAACTTTGCAAAAGATGCTGGCTATCTTGTCCGTGTACTGTGGTGATTCTGTTTCAGATCTGTTGACCAGAAATGTCTCAGATTTGGGGTTGTTCATCAAGAGTAAACAGCAGCTATCGGACAACCAGAGGCAGATATCTGATGCCATTGCTGCTGCAAGCATCGTGACAAATGGCACTGGGATTGAGAGCACATCTCTGGGCATTTTCGGGGTGGGCATACTTCAGCTCAACGATTTCCTCGTGAATTGCCAAGGAGAACACTGCACTTATGATGAAATCCTCAGCATCATCCAGGTTCGTGCCTGCTTTGTGTGTGCATGTGTGTGTGATGCCTCTGCCATTCTAATAATTTGCTGCTAAATGTTTACTCTTTCTATACTTCTTTCCAAAGCCTTTAAATCTGGGACAGAAATAGAGTTTTGCTTTTTCTGTTTTTTTGGGATGGAGTCTCGCTCTGTTGCCTGGCTGAAGTGCAGTGGTGCGATCTTGGCTTACTACAACCTCCACCTCCCAGGTTCAAGCAATTCTCCTGCCTCAGCCTCCTGAGTAGCTGGGACTACAGGTGCATGCCACCATGCCCAGCTAATTTTTGTATTTTTAGTAGAGATGGGGTTTCACCATGTTGGCCGGGATGGTCTCAATCTCTTAACCTCGTGATCTGCCCACCTTGGCCTCCCAAAGTGCTGGGATTACAGTTGTGAGCCACTGTGCCCGACCTTTTTTGTTTTGTTTTTTTAACAAAATACCAAGTATGGGCTGGGTTTCATGGCTCATGCCTGTAATCCCAGCACTCTGGGAGGCTGAGGTCAGTGGATCAATTGAGGCCAGGAGTTCAAGACCAGTCTGGCCAACATGATGAAACTCCATCTCTACTAAACATACAAAAATCAGCCAGGACCGCACATGGTGGCTCACACCTTTAATACTAGCACTTTGAGAGGCTGAGGCAGGTGGCTCACCTGAGATCAGGAGTTCAAGACCAGTCTGGCCAACATGGTGAAACCGCATCTCTACTAAAAATACAAAAATTAGCCAGGTGTGGTGGTGCATGCCTGTAATCCCAGCTACCCGGGAGAGTGGAGCAGGAGAATCACTGGAACACGAGGCGGAGATTGCAGTGAGCTGAGATCACACCACTGCACTTCAGCCTTGGCAACAGAGCGAGACCCCATCTAAAAAAAAAAAAAAAATCAGCCAGGCATGGTGGTCGATGCCTATAATCCCAGCTACTTGGGAGGCTGAGACACGAGAATCACTTGAGCCCTGGAGGCAGAGGTTGCAGTGAGCTGAGATGGCACCACTGCACACCAGTCTGGGTAACAGAGCAAAACCCTGTCTCAAAAAACAAACAAAAAACAAGTATGTAAGTGTTCTTTAACATATAATTAACATAGGTCCCAGGCTTTCTCTAACTCAGTAACTATTATAAGGAGTCGGTACATAATTTTTTCTTGTTATTCTAGAACATGCAACAGATTTAGTCTAAGTTTTCAACCTCATTAGTCATTAAATGAATATGTACTAGTTCCTACTATGCTGGCTCAGTTTTAGGAGGTGGGAATATAGCAGACAATAAGGTAAAAGTTCTGGCCCTCAATGCCGCTTACATTCTAGTGGGTGAGGCAGACAACAAAGATACGATGTAATTTCAGGTAATAATGGGGTAGGGGAAAAACTGAGTCAAGTGAGGAAATAGAATGATACAGGAGGAGGGCTGAGGAGAGTAAGCAAAGGCCACTTGGAAGAGGTGGCATTTGAACTGAGCCCTAAGTCAGTAACCGGTTTGAAGGGCTCAGGAAAGAGCATTCCCCACAGGGAGCCACAAGGTCAAAGACCAAGACAGCAGCAAGCTGGGGGTTTATGAGGAACCACAAAAAGCTGGTGTACTGTGAGCTGCACAAGCCAGGCAGAGAATGGCAGGCATGGTGTCAGACAGATGTACAAGGGCCCAGTCATCCAGGCCTTTTAGAGCATGATAAGGAGGTTGGCTTTAGTCCATGTGAAATGGGATACCACTGAAATTTTTGAGCAGGGGAGTAACATGATTTGATTTTTTTTTTTTTTTTTTTTTGAGACAGTCTCGCTCTGTCACCCAGGCTGGAGGGCAGTGGCACGATCTTGGCTCACTGCAACCTCTGCCTCCCAGGTTCAAGCAATTCTCCTGCCTCAGCCTCCCAAGTAGTTGGGATTACAGGCACACACCACCATGCCCAGCTAATTTTTGCATTTTTACTAGAGATGGGATTTCACCATGTTGGCCAGGCTGATCTCGAACTCCTGACTTCATGATCTGCCCACCTCAGCCTCCCAAAGTGCTGGGATTATAGACGCGAGCCAGCACGCCTGGCTGATTTACTTTTTTTGAGGTTACTCTGAGCCAGGCATGGTGGCACAAACCTGTAGTCCCAGCTACTCAGGAAGCTGAGGCAGAAGGATTGCCTGAGCCCGGAAGTTTGAGGCCATGCTGGGCAATATAGCAAGACCCTGTCTCTAAAAAAAAATTTTAAGTGGTTACTCTGGCCTTGTTGTAAACTGTGCTGGTGAAGGAACAGACACAGAGAGACTGCTTAGGAAGCTATCATAGTAACCAGCAATAGCTGGTGAAGGTTTACACTACAGGGTGTCAGCAGAGAGGAGTGGTGTGGCTCCATGCAACAAATGAGTCTAGGTTTCAGCCTCCCTTATCACCTGACTGGGTATCAGTGTATTAGTTGTTCAGCAGTTGGATTTGATCACTGAAAATGCTAACATTGTGAGAGTACTATCACACTGTTGAGTGCTCATTATAATATTACTAAATGCAGTCATGGCACTAAGTGCTCTATGTGAATCATCTCAGTTCGCCTCTCACCAACTTTATGGTAACTGCTATTATTATCCCCATTTTCACCTGGATAAACTGATACACTTTGTTATTAGCCTTGTTCTTTTCTCATTCTCTCCTTTTTTCTATTAAATAAATATGCTTAGTATAATAAATGTTTTCTTTTGGACTAAAAACCACTTCTTACCACTACATTACTAAATTAGTTCAAATATTTGGTTTAGATGTTTCCTGATGAAAACAGAACAGCTTTAAAAAATGATGTGGTGGTTTCTTTCCCCCTCTTAGTTTCCTTAACCTAAATAACACTTTTTTTTTAATCCCTTGCAGAAGTTTGAGCCTAACATCAGTATGTGTCATCAGGGACTAATGTCATTTGAAGGGTTTGCAAGGTAACTTTTAAAATATCTTTTGCCCATCTTTTAAGAGTAGTATGCATTTTTCCCATGCAGTCTCAAGAAAATTTGTTTCACCTAGGTTTCTGATGGATAAAGAAAATTTTGCCTCAAAAAACGATGAGTCACAGGAGAACCTTAAAGAACTGCAGCTACCCCTCTCATACTATTACATCGAATCTTCGCACAATACCTACCTCACGGGCCATCAGCTCAAAGGAGAATCCTCGGTAGAACTCTACAGCCAGGTACAGGGAATGCCACTTGGAATGTGGTTTTTATTAAGCCTAATTATTTACTTAACCCCCAAAGTCACAAAAGCCTGGCCCCAGACTCCTTTGAAGAGCTTATAGAGTAAGCTGTTCCGTGTCAAATGTGAGGAACCACGATGTGTGGGAAACTGGCTGTACTACAGCAGTCGTCTTCTTTACTTCTTTTGTTTTGTTTTGTTTTGTTTTCCCCCGTCTATACTTAACCTTTATTCTAGGCCAAAATGAAAGTGTTTGTTTGAGACTCATAGCTTTTAGATCCTAGTTAGTCTGACCTACTCCCACTAAAATTAGATTTTCCCATGGGAAAATTATCTAATCGGTTCTCTAACTGCTAAATAATATATTGTAGTGGGAAAGCATAGTAGAAAATGCAACTTTCTATGTACTTATTCCCAAAATATTGTTTGTTTTGCTTTTCAGTTTGTTAAATAATCAATCTAGCCCTATGGTAACCAAAAAAAAAAAATTTTTTCAGAAAAAAATCTGCACAGACTGTAGGCACTGTCCCTACACATTAAATTCATGAGAATGGTCTTTGAAACTCAGTAGGCTCTCTAGACTGGAAAAAGTCCATCCTTTTTACCTAAACATCCAACTTGCAACGATCTGCCTGTCCATTGCCTCTCTGCTGTACCGTCTGCAGCTTCCTCATCTATTCTGCCTTTTTTCTTAACTCTTTCAAGAAGGGTCAATTCGGTTGGAGCTAGGCAGGGAATATAAGTGTGTCATTGTGTGCGCATGTGGGTCCAGGTTTGAAAATCACAGGTGTATTGTTTACATAACCCCAGCAACAATGAGGTTTCTTTGTTCTCCAGATTCGGGCAGATATTCCTCATAGCATGGGGCAATTTTTTTATCCCAAAGCTTGTGTAGCGGGAATATATATTTTAAACTCTATTTTCTAAGGAACCTTTATTATGAATGAAGATGTGTCCTTAGCGTAGTGATTTTCAACATAGGAGTTCTGTCATGGGGCCTCAGTCCCCGACACTGAGATGAGGAAGCCAGAGAGTAGGAGGGGTACCATCTGCCCCACTTCAGGTAATGTACTACTCTTCTACACACTTTACATATTGGCCCTCCATTTGCACACAGAAATGCCAAAGTTAAAAGAAGTTTGAAATCCATTATTCTATAGGAATGAAATTAAATATACATATAAATACAGCTACTTATATATATTTCATATACACACATACATAGGTATATACATACATATACGTGTGTACATATATGTGTAAGTGCATATATGCATATCTATGTATATCTATGTACTTATATGTATGCACATTTATCCCAGGAAAATAAACAAGGACCAGTGTCCTGGCTTTAATCCCTATTTCATTCCTGTTTGACGTCAAACAGATTTTAAACCTCTTAACATCACACCCCAAGGAGAGACTATCACAGCTTCTGAGTAAGGCACAAGAACCCCTCAAATACACTCACAGATGGGATGAAACCTAGTATGCAGGTAGATCCCTCTTACTTCGTTTCTAACCCCTCTCCACTCTTCCTTGGCCCTTCCTAATTACCTTTTAACATTACTCCATGGGGCAGATGGGAAGTGAGAATAAGCCCTGTTCTTCTCATCTAGAATTTCCAGCCCAGGTTTTCCTCTTCTAGCCATATGTGGAGATCTAAGGTCACACAGACTTTGGTGAAGACCTTTAGTCCATCCATGCTGAAAAGCCACCTCATCTGTTGCCAGTTGCTGAACATTACTCCCGGTCTGGCAGGGGTGCCACAGAGATAAGCAGCTTGGTGTTCCAGCCACCATTTTACATAGCAATTTCCAGCCCAAGACACTGCCCCTCTAGATACTCTAGCTGATGAAAGAAGCAGATAGCCTTGAGATTCTAGGCCACCCACTATGCTGTAAAATAGGAAGAATATAGCACATATCTCATACAAAACTGTGAAAATGAGAATCATTCCACTACCTGATCTTAGTTGCAGAAACTCTAGTGGCCACTAAGCCCCAGTAATGGATTGCTGTCACATAGACATAATTATGTGCATTCTAAAATCAGTGGGTAGGCACATTTACAGATCTATCAATTTATTGGCTTGGCTCACTATTCCAGTATGTAGTAATTTTTTAAGATGATGTACAGATAGATCTATGGAGGAAGAAAGTGCTTCAAGCAAACTTTACAGAGTTGCAACCCAAGCACATGTATTGAGCTCTGCTTCCCACTTCAGATCCAGGATAACAAATAGGTATCAACTCATCTGATTCTTTGGTAGTGTTTTCTGGAGCACTTTAATAAAGAGGTTGTGAGCTAACATATTAAAGCTTAAAGGACTAGTGTGCCTAGCTTGATTACTGATGTCTGCTGTGGATGTGGGAGAAAGGAACCATTTATGGATTATTTGCCGTCTCTGCTCTAGTTGCTATTCTGGAATTAGATAACCAGGCAAATCCTTAATAACTCTTTGCTTCTACTCTTCTTACATGTTATGCATTCACAGCAAAGATGTTTAATCGTGGTTTAATTTGGGTCTTAATGGAAGTGATTTTATCCTGATTGGCTTGCTGTAAATGTTTAGCCGGTTCATTAAGGACTCAGTGGCCTTATTTTCTCTGGGCTGTGGTATTAGCATTTTCACCTCCATTGATGTCTATCCAGATAGAGCACTTGCCTGGCTCTCTAATTTGAAGATTTCAAGGGGCCAAAGTTGCTAGGAAAATGGCCATATGGTTTTGCTATCAAATTTTACTTTCCTTTAATATTCAGCTCTGGTAAACACTCTTTCTACCTTAATCTGTTCCCTTCCTTTCCCATTCCAGATTAATTGTGGCCTTTGGTGAAAATGCCGTGTTTATTTTAGACCATGTGCCCTTCTGCTTTAGTCCTGAGTCTGAACACTGCCTGATATGTAGAACTACATGCTGGGTTTAGTTTGAGGCTTTATCTCTAGGTGCTCACCTGGGGTGGATTCACTCATTGATCACACAGGTCCTCTTGCAAGGCTGTCGAAGTGTAGAATTGGACTGCTGGGACGGAGACGATGGGATGCCCATCATTTATCATGGACATACACTGACAACCAAGATCCCCTTCAAGGTAATCCTTCATAACTTTCTTTAAATCAAATCACAAAGAGGCATTATCTTCATTTGTCTCTTTTTTTTTTTTTTTTTTTTTTTGAGACAGGGTCTCGATCTGTTATCCAGGCTGGAGTGCAGTGGTACCATCTTGGCTCACTGCAACCTCCGACTCCCAGGTTCAAGAGATTCTCCTGCCTCAGCCTCCCAAGTAGCTGGGATTACAAGCACATACCATCAAGCCCGGCCAATTTTTGTATTTCTAGTAGAGATGGGGTTTCACCATGTTGGCCAGGCTGGTCTCAAACTCCTGACCTCAAGTGATCCACCTGCCTCACCCTCCCAAAGTGCTGGGATTACAGGTGTGAGCCACTGCGCCTGGACTTCATTCTTCATTTAAATCAGTGACTTGACCAAATTACACCTTAGGTCAAGGGTCTTTATGCTGGGTCTAAATGAAGACTTCCCAAAAGTGTTTGCTGTATCATGTGGAATGTGCACATGTTCATTTTTCTGGAGTTAATCTAGAACTCTCATTAGACTCCCCATTCAACCAAAGTTAGTAACCATTACCTTACACTAGTTAGCATGTAATAATATTGTTGCAATTTATATATATATATTGCGTGTATATATATATACTCTCTATATATGCACTGTATATATAATATATATACACAATATATTGTATATATACTGTATATGTATTATATATACACAATATATTGTTTATATACTGTATATATACTCAGAGTATATATACACACAGAGAATATGTATATAGATAGATTTGTTAAATTCAATATAATGATAGTTGTTCCTTATAGTATATGAACAATACTCACTATAAACAGTTTAATGTCTTTCTACAAAATAGCCTTATCCTCATTCTTCATTAGAAAATACAAAAACCACCTTTGGTCAGAGTGTGCTGCATGTAACAATTGAGATGCTTTCCGTGGCTATGAATACCCTGCTTTCTGACCACCTTGACTGATATCTGGACTCTAATGAGCTGTTTTGGCTCTCACAGGAAGTGGTTGAAGCCATTGATCGCAGTGCCTTCATCAACTCTGACCTGCCAATCATTATATCGATTGAGAACCACTGTTCATTGCCTCAGCAACGAAAAATGGCAGAAATTTTCAAGGTGAGCTCTCAATGAAAAGGCAGGACAGTATGTTGGCCCTTGTCTTGCAATTGTCATTGGGTTTTTTTGTTTTGTTTTGAAACAGAGTCTCGCTTTCTCACCCAGCCTGGAGTGCAGTGGCGCAGTCTCAGCTCGCTGCAACCTCTGCCTCTGAGGTTCAAGCGATTCTCCTGCCACAGCCTCCCAAGTAGCTGGGATTACTGGTGTGCACCCCCATGCCTGGCTAATTTTTGTATTTTTAGTAGAGATGAGGTTTCGCCATGTTGGCCAGGCTGCTGTGGAACTCCTGGCTTCAAGTGATCCACCCACCCTGGCCTCCCAAAGTGCTGGGATTATAGGCATGAGGCACTGCACCCAGCCATCATTAGGTTTTACATGAGGGCTTTGTGGACCATGCCTCAATTAGACCTTGGCCGTGAAGCATATAAAGTTAGGGTCCCACAAACCTGAGACATCGGGCTGTTCTCAGAGCCTGGGCCCTCTCTGGGATGGTCCCTCTTTTCAGCTGAGCTGTAGTGATATAAGCATTACTCTCTGGTCTCCTTACCCTTTCCAGAAAGCCTTAGGAGATTAGGATAGACCAACTCTCCAACACTTCGGTACCACAAGTCAGGGATGCCAGGATGTCATCTGTCAATTGTATGTGGAAAAGCTGAAAATATCTCAGGGCAAGTAAGTCAAATCTTGTAGAAGATCTTCTTATACCACAGTACAAAGATCCAAGTTAGCAAAGAGCTTAGACTGGCCAGAACAGTTGCTGTGTTAACAGTCAGCCCTTCCTTATATAGGGGATTGATAATGCACCCAGATTTAGGAGCAGATATTCCGTTATACTTCCCCCTTCCTCTAACAGTAGAGGCATTTGTGGAAATGTGGCTCTCAGTGGGAAGGAGGGGCACTAACAAAATGTCCCAAATATCAATGCCAACAAAACTAATTAACTTTTCATATTGTTCTGGCCTAAGCTTTGATTTTTTTTTTTCCAACTAAAAAATAACTTGAAGCCAGGCCCAGTGGCTCACACCTATAATCCTAGCGCTTTGGGAGGCCAAGGCGGGTGGATCGCCTGAGCTCAGGAGTTGGAGACCAGCCTGGGCAACAATGGAGTTGATATAAGCATTGTGTCTGCCTTCCCTCCACCCACTTCCTTGACAGACACACATTCTGCTTTGGAGATCCATGCCCAAAATCTTTGTGAGAATTGTGTCTGTGGTTCTTCACACTATGTGGGGGCAAATTCTACCTATGTCTTTCATCTTTGTCCCTACTCCCTACGCCCTCCAAAGTTTCTATCCTTTTGACTTGACTTCATCTGAAACTAACCTTATTCTACAAACAACAGCCTCTAACTGATTCTCTGTTTTCTTATTTAATACATCAGACCACAGAATATTTTCCTAAATAGTTAGAACTGACGCCAGCTGCAGAGTGGCCTCAACCTCTCCTCCTGTCCTTCTAATCACCTCCCTTCCTTTCAGTAAGAAACTATGAAGCGAGGGAGCAGGGGACAGCTTCTTTCCTCGTTCCTCTTCCTAAGACTTTTTAAATAATTCAACCAATCTAAAATATCTACTATATTTATGAAGTGTACCTGTATTTATCAATTACAGATAAAAGGCATTGATTGTATGTTTTCCTTCATTCTTTTTAGACTGTGTTTGGAGAAAAGCTGGTGGCTAAATTCTTATTTGAGACTGATTTCTCAGATGATCCAATGCTTCCTTCACCTGACCAACTCAGAAGGAAAGTGCTTCTTAAAAACAAGAAACTAAAAGCCCATCAGACGCCAGTGGATATCTTAAAGCAAAAGGTACTCCCCTCTTGTTAAACTGGTTATGAAAAGGCAGTGTGCCTAGAACAAAGAAAAATAATCATTCTAACCTTTCAGATGACCTGCTCGTTTACTAGTTTTTCAAGACTGACTTTCCTTAGATGATAAATTTGATTTTGGGCTTTTCATTTCATAGACCAATAAATTCTCTCATCTCACTCACCCAAGATTTAATTTGTGGAATTGTTTCCACATAGGATATACCTCCGTTATTTAATTTATTCTGAGTAGGATGAAGTGTGACTGTTGTGCCTGAAACTGAGCTTTGGGGGTTGTCCATCCCATAATGACTGCTTTAGTCCCCATTAGGGAGAGGCCTCTTAGGGGAGCCCTTGGCATGGAGCCTGTAGTAGAAGCCCATTAGCCATAGCCCTGTGATCCCAGCCTATCACTAGTTTGTGCTGCTTGGGCCCAGATCTCGGCAACAGAGATCTGGGTCCAAGCACAACAAACCCACCTGCGTAGGAGACCCTCAGCCCAAAGGTCTGTGAAAAACCTCATGTCCAGAACACAGAGTCTATTTACCAGGCTGCACCCACTTATCCCACAGGATGACAGCTGGCAAAACTATTTGTCCTACTTAGGAGGGCACTGTTGGTTCTAAAACATCACTTTGGAAACTAGCCCACTTGCTCTCAGGCTGACCTGTTTTTCAAAGAGTACAGGCACATAGATGCTAAACATACAGAAACCAATTTCTTTACAAACATCCGAACTTGCATACTCCCTTGAAGTGTTTTACTCTGAAGGTATACATGACCCAATTTGAAGATCACCCACGACTCTGGGCCAAAAGTTGCAAAATCAGCCACCTTCAGGGGCTAAGCAGGAAACATCAGTGTGAGGAGCCAGCTGGATACAGGACAGCTGGAAGTGGTGAGGACAGGAGTGGAGGGTGCACGCCCCATCAATGAACAGCTCTAATTCAATTATTTTTAAAACACTGCACCAGCCAAACCAGTCAGGTCTGGAGGTGAAGTCAGCCCCAAGGGCCACCAGTTGGAGACCTCCACTGGGTCGACATCCAGATCTGCACTTCCAAAGCTGCTCCAGGTGACCTGGCCTTTGCTTGAGTTTCAGAGGCCATGGCACCTATGCTGATGACCTTGTTACTAAGTTATTTAAATGTTAGCATGTATACTCTACCTGACCTTCCTCAAATGCCACATCAGTGCCTGACCACCCAGCAGAAGAAAAAGCACTTCTAGAAAGAAAAACACTTTCTTCCAGAGCCCTGTTCATCTGTGCTGTTTTCTTTATCCAACAATTCCTGCCCGGTCCTCACTGCCAAGCAGATGAAGCTGCTAACCACACGTACCACTATGGTCTTCAAGATAAATGTGAATGTCTTTGCCTTTTCCATTCTGTGCACAGTCATTTGCAGTTACTTATAAGGCTTTCATTCCACTAATGAACAGAAGTCTTTTTTATGTTGAGCCCAAATCTTCCTTCCTGTTCCTCCTTCTCATTGGCCTTCCCTCTTCTCTCTGCAGCTGTACAGACTAATTTTATATTTAGAAAGCTATCATGTGTTTCCCCACCAGCTTTTCTTCTCCAAGCTAAAAATTCTTGTTGTGCCAACTGTTCCTGACAGGATATGTTTGCTAAGACTCTTTACTTACCATTAAGAATATCGTAGATATTCTTAAATTTCTGGATATTCTTGAATTTGTCAATCTTAAAATGCAATTTCCAGAACTAAGTCAGTATTCTAGGTAGTATATTACAGCACAAGATCAGTGAAACCATCACCTCCCCTAATTTGAACTTTAAACCTTTGTTAATGCAGCCTCAGACTGTCTTCCTTTCAAAAATTCTTGGCCAGCCACTGTGGCTCGCCCCTGTAATTCCAACACTTTGAGAGGCCAGGGGAGGTGGATTGCTTGAATCTAGGAGTTCAGGACCAGCCTGGGCAACATATCACATCCCCATCTCTACAAAAAATATAAAAATTAGCCGAGCATGGTGGCATGTGCCTGTATTCCCAGCTACTGGAGAGGCTGAGGCAGGAGGATCACCTGAGCCTGGGAGGCCAAGGCTGCAATGAGCCATGATTGTGCCACTGCATACAAGTCTGGGCCACAGAGTGAGACCCTGACTCAAAAAAAAAAAAAAAAAAAAAAGATTTAGCACACCCCGGGCTCATGTTGAGCTTGTAGAAAACAAAATCATTCGATTATTTTCATATAGACTGTTCTTATGCCCAGTGTTCCCGTTTTTCCAGATTAACAATGAATTTTAACCTTTTGCATATGGGAGCCTCGTATTTATTTTTGCTCTTCTTGGTTTCGGTATATTATTACATCCTACAAGGTTCTTTGTGTATTTTGTTTCTGTCATCTGGTACATTTATTAGCAATTTCTCAAACTGTGTCTTCATCCCAAGTTGCCCTTGAGTCAGCCAGCCACGTGAGAGGCCCGTGCCCTTCTTAAAGAACCCCCCTGGCATTTGATGATTGTTGCTCTTGTCTGGTGCTCTCCTCTCTGGTAGCCCGCATTTCCCAGAGGGTGCTTCAACGTCTTTATTGATTTCTTTATTTATAAAATAGAAAACTGAAGCCTGGCCACTTGTGTGACTTTCTCAAGGCCAACCAGCTCACAGCAGTAGAGCTTAGTCTCGGTCTTTAGAGAAGCCCTTTTCAAAGGTGATACAGAAGTCAGAATACTTTAATAAGAATAGTTGCTGGAGCACTTTGAAAAACAGATTCTAAGGTCACGAATCTGACTAAGTCAGAATTGCCAGAAGAAAGGCCTGCTCATCTGTTTATAAAAAAATAATTCCTTAAGTCACCATGGTGTCTGCAGAAAAAATAATAGCAATAATAATTCTTATTATCCTGAAAGTTTGAGAAACACGATTTATCTGCTATTTTTCCCACAAAGTGAATTATCTTATCCAAAAAAGCTAAGGAGGTTACTGTGCAGTAAATTTGTTCTTAGTAGATCCATTTTAACTCTTGCAAATCACCTCTTTATTTTCTAAGTTCTCACAAACCAAGTGATTAATACCCCATCATGAAATTTTGTCAACTATCACCTTGACACTGCCCACAGTATAATGTCCACAACTTACTTGTTCCTCATTTTGGACAAATGGGACAACATAATCCCTATTTCCAGTTTTCTAAGACTGCGACCTTTCATGATGACTTCCCAGGGGATACCAGCAATGATTCCACAGTCGTATGTGTAAGGCCTTTCTGTTTTCTGGTAGATCATGGGTCTAGACCTAGTGATCTGACCTCAAATAAACCAGGTGAATGCCCAGAGCTCCATGGGCTCCGACCTACCCCCTAACATAGAAGGCCTGTGTCATTTCCATATAAAGAACACACCCTCAGCAAGGATGGATTGACTCAGCAGGATTTCTGAAGCCCTCCACCTGCCTCTGGCTTGTACTGAGATGCATCCTGAGGTCTCCTAACTATACCCCACCATGATCCTCCAGGATTCTGACATTGCTCTCCTGAATTTGAACCAAAAAAACTCAAACAGTTCACCCTAGATGACAGGCACTGTGGCTAGGTACTGGGGAAACAGAGAATTGTAAGACATTGCTCCTGCTTAGCCCTATGAGGGCCAGTCTCCTCATCTGACCCATACCTCCAACCCCAACCTATATCCAAGTTACTTTTATTCAGGGGCTGAGGTCCCATTTTTCTACCCTAGAATAAGTAGGATACTGTGTAGAAGGGTCCCAGCTATTGGCTGTTCATTGGGCTACCTCTCCCATGCTTCTCCTTGAGCATCTCAGGGGCCTTGGCACTCTACTCTCAGACACTGCTATTCGTGGTTCTTTGAGCGGTGTCCTTCTCCCATACAGTACTCACGCTTCCCTGCCAGTGGGTCTGTCCAGCCCTTGGCCTCATCATTCCCATGACTTGGTGCTACCTTGAGTGCTCACTAAGTCAAGGCCCTTCTCTTATCAGCGATAAAGAGACCTGCATTTGTGGCTCACTTGTGCCTACAACAGATTTCCCAAAGTTTTGAAGAACACTAATCCTATGAGAGACTCTGAGAAGAGAAAGATGGGGGAAAAGAAATTCCCTGGTTAAGTAAGCATGGAAAATGTTTATTTGAGACTGATTTCACTGGAGATCTTTGAAGATGCACTGGAGATCTTTGAAGACTCGTGATGCCCTTTAGCGTATTAAATGAAGGCTGTGTGAAACCCTGTAGTAGGAATGTGTTCAGGTTTGGTTAAGCTGCTGTTTCCAGGCATTCAATGTATTTTGCAGTTCCTGTAATTGTCAGTTTTTCCATAACACCTAATAATACCCACAGAACTCCATAAAACCCACTTTGAGAAATCTCAGCCTAGACAATATCCAGTTATCTGGAATGGACTGCTTTGTAATACATTTCATATGGATATGGACACAGCCTAAATTGTATCTTCCTTATGTATACATATTCATTATAAAGGTAATATACCCACATTTCAAAAATTTAGGGACTAGAGAATTATTTTAAAACATACATAATTCCAGGGTCAAACACAACTATATTACACAAGTTCTTAACCTTGGTAATATCCACAAATGGAATTTAGGGAGTCTATAAATATAAATGGAAAAAAATACATCTTTATGTTCACTAACCTCTAGCTGAAATTTAGCATTTCCTCTGATTATAAATGTGGGAATAAACTACAGTAATATAGGCAATACCTATTGTCACCAATCGAAATGGCAACTTTTTCATTATACTTCACAGTTGTCGCTAATATCTCCAAGAATTATTTATGCTCAATTTATATTTTCAAAAATGTTACTTAACCTACTACTATGCTTTCTACTGTGTTAATAAAAAAACACGTATATTCTAATAGCACAAATTTGTTCCTATAACATGTGATCACTGTATTCAACAGTATTTCCTTTGTAACCGTTTCATTTTATACATTTAAAACATCATTCTGAGAAGGGATCCTATCTCACCAGACAACCAGAGAAGTCTGTGACACAAAAACAAGTGAAGAACCCCTGCCGTATTAACATTTAATATCTAGCACTTTATGACTGTCATTTTATATAATTGCACTTTAAATACATAAAACAAAGAATACAGAATTATGTGTATATTTATGTAGTATATATATTTACATGAATAGCTATTTTCTGTATGCACACACATACATTATATAGAGTATATGTTAACACACATGTATGCACACATATGCAGAATTGTATATGTGTGCATATATAATCTATATATTCAATGCATAAATATTGAATAAAAGAATTTGTTGAACAAAAGAATTTGTTCAATTCCTTTGTTCAATAAATATATAACAATTATTTTTTCATGTCTTTCTCTCCAGCAGACAACCACTGCTTACTGACCCCGTTCCTCTATTGTTGAACTTCTAGGTTGTTTCCTGCATTTAGTTCATGCAAGTAACATTTCCTATATTTCAGATGATTTTCTTAAGCTAGGTTGGTTCCCAGACCTGTACTGATGCTTATCACTTCACAGTAATTCCAGTAAACGTGGAGTATGTGACCTCCCTGGCTGCACACATCAAGTTTCCTAAAGTTTCTAGGCCTGTTTTGTTAATCTGATTTATGGTTCAGAAAGCCTTTTGAAAAAAATTTTATTTAAACCAACAACAATTCTTTTGGCCTCTTTGTCCATAGGGATTCTAACATTGTTCTCAAGGTCAGGGGCCTGTAGATATTAGTTTAAGAAGGGGAAAAAATGGTTTCTTAACAGAGACATACTTTTGAAAAACTGATGGGTGACTCACTTCTTCAGTCATTTGGGATTGGTGCTGGTTCTCCAAATCACCAAAACTTTCTCTTGGAGGGGTTGTCCCGGGAACCTGGCTAGCTGAGCACCGCACACGGTCTTCTGGAGATTGTGTATAAAAGCTCCAGGACTCTTCCTGCAGGAATGCTGAAGTTCACCCAAGTGTTGACATTGTGTTTCAAGTGAATCTAGATGTTTTTCCTCCTCTCCCAAATGTATCAAAATAGGTTAAGCTACTTTTAATGATTGTGTTAAACATCAGGGGTAGTTTTGAAGGTTATAAATGAATTCAGTAGCTTGGCATCTGCAGTTTACAATTATTGCTATTTTACAGGCTCATCAGTTAGCATCTATGCAAGCGCAGGCTTATAATGGTGGGAATGCCAACCCCCCACCTGCCAATAATGAGGAAGAGGAAGATGAGGAGGACGAATATGATTATGACTATGAATCCCTTTCTGATGGTAAGAGAAACAGATCCCTCTGCTGTGCACAGGAAAATTCTTGGATGGTTTTCCACATTTTTCTTTCTAAAATAAGTCTAGAGCTCCAAAGACCAATACTACAGATGGTTGTAATACTGTACAGGAGTTTCTGAATTCAGTCACTTAGCAAGGACTGAGGAAGGAAGGGGATTCTGTTAGCCACCACGTAAGAAGAGGCAGGTGGGGAAGTTACAGGGAGTCATTCCTATGACAAGTTTCTAGAGGAAGAGATGGAATTGCAGCAGAGAAACTCTATTTTCACCCTTTAGCTTCTAGTATGTCTGGTACTTTTGGCGGGAATCGTAGACTGAGGCTGCATCCTTTCTCCTGCACCATCAGCAGGGGGCAGCATCACGGCTCTGTGCTCTCCGTTCCTTTCACACTCTTGCTCTGGCATTCTAGCAGGGAAAAGAAAGGAGCCTCATTTCCCCTCCCTCCCTGTTTTCGTACCACTAAGCCAACAAGATCTTTCCTTCTGGCCCAACCAAAGAGAAAAAACATGGGTAATACTAATGACACAATACAGAAAAGCCACATGAATTGATGTTAACTACAGATTACTAGCGAAGGATTCTTCTCACGTGAGAATTAGGTTTTCAGTGTGTTTCATTTGCGTTAAACATTTGTTAGAGATTGCAGAATGTTTACTCAGGTACCTTTGCTGATAGTAGACTCTTTCATTTTGGTGATGTCTGAAAGACAACAATATAATAATAAGAAAATGCCAAGGTTCCTATTTCTGTAAATATTATATAGTAGAATATATTGTTTCTATGTAGAATAATTGTTTTGCTAAATATGCAGATATGCCCAGACCAGAAACCATTTACCATTAAGTCGTCTCAAGCATTAAGACAACTGAGCCTCCTCCAAATATCTGCGCCTCAGCAGAAATTTGAATTGTCTCCAATCATAGTTCAGTTTTGTGAGCCTCCATCACTGGTTATGCTGCAGTGTCTGTCTGCCCCCAAATATAATACCAAACTACATCATTTAGTATTTGTCCTTAGTAATAGTTGATTGCTCCATACCACCAATTAAAAGCCAGTTTGCTACACCTGAAACCCCATGAGCTAATATGAGGGGCATATCTCATCAGATAGTAAGAGAAAAAAAAATTAAAAGGAGTCAAGACAATTTCTCTGCAAAGTCATGGGAATGTGAATTTTTTTTATTAACGTATTCTTCCCCATGGATTTCTTCCCCATTACAGTTGCAGTAATGCCCCATAGAAGAACAAATTGATTCAGATATGAAATGAAAAGCACACTTAAGAAATCAACTAATCCAGATGTCATATGCCCCTATAAGTAGTTAGTCCACTAGAAAACAAATTTGCTCTTTCATAAATTGCTCCTGTGGTTTTTCTGTACTTCTGACAGCAGGGAAGGAAAAGACTTTTTAGAAATTATTATACTGTAGATTTCACATAAAGAAATAACAAAAAATTATTATAGATGGTTTTGATTTGCAAATAATAAAATGAACAGGTAAGAGAAGGATTTTCTGATTTATTTTCATTTGGGACAGTAAAATTTAGTCCTATGCCACTGAATTTCTAAGATAAGTTATATGCATTTTTAACAATCCACGTATACAAAGGTGGGGTATCATTGGAAAAGGGGACCACGCAAGGCTCTGTTCCAATAGACTGTGAGACCTGGGGCAATGTCTTCACCACTTTAGGCCTTAGTTGCCTCAGATACGTAATGAAAAGGTTCTGCGAAGTGTTTGGTGATGTTCTTCCTCTACTTCCAGCACTAACATCTATAATGTATGACCGCTTAAGCCCACTACCACTACATGAGTATTTCCCTCTTCACTGAAAGATCCCTCTGACTGGGTGATTCTCAAACAGGCCTTGTAGTTATGCTGTGACTTATGCAGGCCTTGTAGTTCTGCTTGTTGAAGCTTGTCCAATTAAGGCTTCCATATGTGACTATTAAATGCCTTACTAGCCATATGCCTTTGATTATTGTTGTGACCATCTCCACTTTCTCCAGCAGGGATAGAGAACAGAAATCTACCTGCTGTGGGAAGCACCATTACCAGCCTGTTAGGGGGCCTCAAAGGTTTCCTAGCTTCTTGTAATAATGTGTCCTTTTGAGAATCAGATGAGAGCTGTCACCTTTGAAAAATAAAACGTGCTCTCAAAATTCTGCACAACTGCAAGAGTTTCACAAGTTTCCTGAGACCCTCATAGGCATCCTAGATTAGGAACCCATCTCTAAAGTCAGGGTGCCCAGTTTATCTCTGTGGCATCTCTTCTCCTTGGTTTTCATGCCGATTAAATAAAGGAATTAATCTAACACCATCTGGGCTATAAAAATGAGATAATGCCTAGCCACAGAATTATTGCAAGTAAACCCTAAGGAAGTTGCAAACGAGAGTTATTTATTTGAGAAATTGTAACTCTGCCTTTTGGGTAATAAATTCTTAATGCTTTTTCCCAACCTTGTCGTTTACCTTGTGTCTAGTTTTGAACATACACTGCAGACAAATTTGAATTTATGACTTAACATAGACATATTCTATGACAATGACAGCACAATTCCAAGAAATTAATCTGTTTCTGTACGTTTGAAATGAAGTCATATTGGGAATATTACAATAGTCAGTAACTGAAAATATGTAACATGAATGTGTCAGCCCTTGGCATGATTCACATTAGTAATGTTTACATTTCGTTTACTGCTAGTCCTTGCATCGTTCAACAGTCAAAATATTAAATCTATAGAGCATTTCTTGTTTCATTTATTTATAATCTAAGCTGCTGTTATTTGTGCTTTGCTTCATACCTTTGTTTAATTTATCTGGTGTTTGTCTTAATTTTCTCCTTCCTTTACCCCTTTCTGATTCTGTTTTTCTGTAGCAGATGTCCTTACTGCCTCCCCTGCTCCTAACGGTCAGGAAGGTAAATGCCATTTGAACGGGGCATTTTAACTGCATGGACGTCAGCATTCTGTTTCCAATTTCTTGGGCCCGGTTAGCATGACGTTGTGATACTTCCGTGAATACAAATGTAATGCAATGATTTATCTCATTTACTTCTTGTCAGCCTGCATGGCCCTGATTTGGTATAAGGTCCTTTTGGTCTAATCATTTGTGCTCTGATGATGCGATACTAAATCTTAGTGAGAAATTAGCTTTCTTGTTTTTCATTTTAAAAAGTCATCATCACGATACACCTCTAATACCCTTAGAGTCATTCCGAGTAGAAAAGCAAAAACAGAGCAAAATATAAGATTATATCTCATGATATGATATTTAGATATCTTTTATTTTCTGTTATGATTATCACTTAGTAAATTAATAACAATCATGAAAACTTTGCTTTTTAATTATAATTGTAAAAACTTTGCACTACACCCAATAATAAGTCTTTCCCCCCAGGTTTTGGCATTTCTCAAGGTAAAAGAAGTAAATAGCTTCATTTCAAAGTGATAGTGATTAAATCATGTATGTACCTTCTAGAAGTGCTTCAGCCACTAAATCCTTCCCAAACGTGTGTGCTGTCAGCTTCTTGACATGGGATATCTTCCATAATATTTGCATAGTTCCAATCATCTGTATGAAAATTGGCATCTTCATTTAGATTATGTCAATATGCCAGATTATTTTGAATCATTTAAATTATAAGCGACAAAAACTACTGGTAAATAAATCAATTAAATTGAAAATAACTGCATCAACCCAATTTTTACAGTTAGGCTTCAAGCCATCATTTTGTTAACATACTATATAGTTAGAGCCTTATTCTTATAGATAAGTACAAGTATCTGGATGTCCTCACATGATGCACATGTAGCTCTTAAGTGAAGCATTGGGTTCTTTTTCACTGAAGCCTGCTAACTTATTTTCAGACAACATTCTGGAAGACAGACCTGAAAATAAATCATGTAATGACAAGCTTCAGTTTGAGTATAGTGAAGAAATCCCCAAGAGGATAAAGAAGGCAGATAACTCTGCTTGCAACAAAGGAAAGGTGGGTGAATGGTTTCTGTTAAATGACACTTGGACCATGTGGTACTCTTGTCAGTTTCAGATGGGATCCACTTCCTCCCTATCCCTCCCTTTCACCTTTCCCCTCACTTTCCCGTAGATGCCAAAGTTCACTTGGTGGTATTAAGAGACACCCACCTTCCATTTATGGAAAGTTAGTCATTGATTCATCCAGCCAGTACCTACTGATGGTGTATGTGTGGCAGGTACTGAAGCGGCACAGGAGGTGGTTTAGTGATGGAGGCAGACATGTCAACTTTGCTGAAGATTAGTGCATAGAGCAGTGATTATACTGTGTTATCAGAGAATCAAGGACAGGCTCTAAGGGAATATGAGGTTTGAGAAGGAAGATTTGGCTAAACAGACAAAAACAGAACATTCAGGCCAAGAGGACAGCCAGGTATGTCCAGGGAATTGCAAGAAGTGTTAAAGGCATTTGGGATGACCAAGAAGATAAACAGGAGCCAGATAGCAGAGGAATGACACTGAGAATAGAAAGATAAATGTGATACCCAGATCCTACCCTCAAGTGCCTCACGGTTTATAGATTCTGAGCAAATCTTTAGATGCAGTTGCAGTGACATTGTTGGACAATGGAATTATATGTCAAAAATTTGAGCCACAGAAGATACATAGTCAGTCGTCTATTTAACAAAGATTTATTGACCATTCCACATGTAAGACAGTGGACCACGCACTGAGGGATGAATTAGACTCACTTCCTGCCCTCAGAAAGCTTTTACTCTAGGAAAGCTGTTGAGACATGTGTATGGACAATTACCATTCAAGGGGAAATACAGTAATAACACCAGAGGAGGACAGATAAAAGAGCTTTGGGAACTCAGAGGTGAGTGGCATATACCTTCCATGTAAAATGGTATCATTTTTCCCTTACCAGGTTTATGATATGGAACTGGGAGAAGAATTTTATCTTGATCAGAATAAAAAGGAAAGCAGACAGATTGCACCAGAGCTTTCTGACCTTGTAATCTATTGTCAAGCAGTAAAATTTCCAGGTAAGATAAGGCAATATCATCTATAACATTTAAAGATACCAAATGTTAAAAATATGCCATTTATTTAATTGGCATTGTGAGCACTCTCAAAATAACTAAATTGTGTTGCTGAAATCATTGTTATAATACCTCCTAAATATCTTTATTATTATAATTTGCCTTGATGCTCATGAAGAAAAATACCATAAAATATTCATTTTCCAGGTCACACAATGTCTTTTTATAATAGTTAATAATTATAAAAATAATAATACTCATAATTTCTCATTGCTAAAATGTATTAAATACTAAAGTACTAGGATTTGTGCTGTTTACATACATCTCCTTTACTGTTCATAATGATTCTACAAGGTAGGCAGTATTACCTCCATTTTAAAATAAAGTCTGAGAGAGATGAAGTAATTTGCCCCAAATTTCAGAGTATATCAGCCAAGATTCTTTGGTTTGAAAGTGGCAAAGGGAACTTTATTGACTCATGTACTTAAAAATGAAGACACACAGGTTTCAGGTAATGCTTAACCAAGGCACATGCTTTCTCCCTCCTCATTTCTCATTCCTCCTCCATCATGTTGGCTTTCTCGCCTTTATTCCCTTCTGGTTGCAAGACGACTACAGCAGGCTAGCACTACATGCTTCTAGTTTCAGCTTCAGTGTAAGAGTCTCTTCCAGAACTTCCCGCAGAATTGTCATTGTTTCTCATTGGGTCCTTTACCCAAGCCTTAACCAATCACTGTCGCCAGGGGGATGCAGTGCTCTGATAGTCTGGAGCCCATGTCACATGCTCCACTCTGAACTGGGTAGCAAGGCCCCACCCAAACCACAAGGACCAAGGATGGGGTTGAAGTGGAAGAAGAGATTTCCCCCAACTGACCGTTTTTAGAAATACAGTGGACTTAGGCTGATGAACCACTTTCCAAAAACAGTGTCCTTTTCAATTAATGAATGGTACACCTATGGCTCTGAAGCCTATCTGTCTCCAAAGTCCTGCCCTTACCTGTTATACTGCCTGGCTTCTCTTGTTTCCGGCTGTTTTCAATGAGCATACTCAATTATGTGTCCCACAAATGGGGCACCAGGGGGTGGAAGACAAACAAGAAAGTCCATAAGTACATGGAACTCAGAAAAATTCATCTCCTCATACTAGGAAAAAGGATCCTCTGGAATAAAATTTCTGAGAACAGAAAAGTGGCTGAGATAGGAGGATCAGTCTAAATGTTAGTAAACAGGGTATATAGACTTGCCCTCATCTTTTCAAGATGGGCTGAACTCAGGTCCCTCCCAGAGCATTTCTTAAGCACCCGGTCTCACACTGTGCCTGACAAATGGGCCAGAGGCATTGGGCTATTTAAAAGTTACGTAAACTGGGTGTGGTGGTGTGGGCCTGTAGTCCCAGCTAACAGGGAGGCTGAGCAGGAGAAATGCTTGAGTCTAGGAGTTCAAGTCCAGCCTGGGCAACACATATAGCAAGATCTCGTCTCTAAACAATAATAATAATTAAATTTTTTAAATCACAGTTAGGTAATAGTGAGTGACCTTTTCACACACCAGAGTAAAAAACGTCATATTATTTAATGATATAAAAAATCATATATGTCATGATATTAAAATCATTTTAAGTTTTCTCCTATAAACTGTTTTTAGACTGTTGGCAGCTGCTACTGCTTGTCTGCTAGTAAATCCTGTTGAGGAGGATATGAATCAATAAGTAGCCAGCAAAGATTTCAAAGAAATGCAGGAACCTGGTCATTTAAGTTTAATTTCACAGACCATGACCTCGTGGCATATAAGTACAATATTACCATTATTTGCAACTGGCAAAAATCTTTTTCTGATGGAGTAAAACCCTTTACCTGTCAAAGAGCCTGGAGGCTGGCACGTCCTTCATTGCAGGAACAAGGATGAGCGCCACTCTGTTCAAGAATCATACCCACTGCAGCTCTGATTCTTTATAAATGCAGCGAATGCCACACTCGGACCCTTCCACTGGCTTTGTCTGTTCTTCTCAAGCACTGAGTAAATAAGGAGCACAGATTCCCAAAGATATTTGAAGTCAGTGTGGAAGACAAAGTCTCTGTGCCAGTAGAGAATCGTGGAAGGACCAAGAGGTCATTTGGTAGAGCTTCTAAGCATGTGGTTGTTCGGCTTATTTTAAAAATTCCAAGTATGTTATTTTTTAAAAGTGTTCACATAGCGTACATTTCTTCATAGGTATAGTGTATTTTCGTTTTCTTTAGAAAAATGAAATTTTTTACATTTTTTCCCCAATTTTATTTCCTGTCTCAAAATAGCTAAATTGGATTGCCAGAATTATTGTTATAATACCTTCTAAATATTTCTTGTTATAATCATGTGTTTGATGCACATGAGGAAAATAAATTGCTCATGTTGCTATGCCATTCATTTTAATTTTGCTACATTATCAATTTCAGCATATGTCACCTTTCGTCATCCTAAGTCCCTTCTTACAAGCCATATGCAAAAAAAAAAAAAAAAAAAACCCTTCATTGCAATGAGGCACTCAACAATCATGTGGTATGAGGCCCACAGAAAGGAAGGAACTTTCCTACCATCAGAAGCTAGTTCAGTGGCAGGGCAAGAGCCAGATCTCCTGGCAGCTCCCAGGACTGCTCTTTGCACCACACTATGGAAGTAGTTGAGTTTTTTTGACCTGCTTTCTCTTAGGGTTTGTTTCTCAGTTGCATTTAGTACTTCTATTGTCCTGGGGTTTTTTTTCTCCTTCTAATAGGAAAAAAAAAAGGATATGGTATTTTTATTTTATGACCCCACCTACCTAGTTTCCAATATCTTCCCACAAGCTCCCCTGCATCCCCCGCTCTCCTCAGGGACCTAGCTACACTGCCGTCTTTCTAGTGCCAGGCCGTTGCTCAGAGTGTTCTCAACCTTGCCTGGCCTGCCTTCTCCCCTTGGCCCCGTTCCAAATTCCAAGGACAGGGTCCTTGTAAAGTATCTGAGACTCCTCAACTCATTGTGACATCTCCTTTCTGGAGCTCCTTCATTTATGGGCGTATTTTTGGGTACTTCCTAGATACGCAATTCTTCCACAGTTAGGAGTACAACCTTGTTCTTTTATTTTGAGTTTTTTTATTTTGACAGCTTTAGTGGTACAAATAGTTTCTGGTTACATGGATGAATTGTATAGTGATGAAGTCTGGGATTTTAGTGCACCTGTCACCCAAGTCGTGTAAGTCGTACCCAACAGGTAGTTTTTCATCCCTCACCTCCCTCCCACTCTCATTCTGAGTCTCCAATGTCCATTATACTGCTCTGTATACCTTCACATACCCATAGCTTAAAAGAGTACAACTCTGTAAGAGAAAAATTATTCAGTGGTGACAAGATCATCAGATAAGATCATGGGTCGAGACCTGGGCTCTTGGCTACCACACTCTGTGATTTGGCCAAGGCAAATCTTCTCTTTGAGCCTTTGTCACTCAAAAGTGGAGTTTACTAGAATCCTTATTTACTACATTTGCTGAAATCTCCAGAATCACCCAGGTCTCTTGATTAACATACCCAGTCTCAGGCCTCTCTACCAGGGATTTACATTTGGAAGGCACTGGGAGGTCCTGGTCCCTGGGTTTCTAAGGCAGGCAAGTCAGGAGCAGGCAGAGCCAGATGATCTGGAAGTCTGATTCTGAGGGGGATTTTGCCTCATTCTCCTTTGAATCCACCACACAGCCCACAGAGCAGGCGCTCAGGGATTCCATGGTGAGGCTTGTCCGGAAGATTCTGTGACTTCCAGGGTTCATTTTTATTCCTACACTGAAGGAGCCACATGGAGAGAGCCTTGCAAATGTCAGTCCATTCCCTGGATACACACTGTCATTTTCTCAGCACTGAGAGACAAGCTTTGTTCATCAAATAGTGGTTTGCTAACAAGCCATTTGAATGACAAAAGTAGAACCCTGCTGCCTTGGACAGCTCTGGGCTAGCTGGGTGTGGGTCCCTGGCACTGAATGTTGCCATTCCCCACAGAGAGCCTTGGCCATCCCCCATGGCTGTTCCGGGTTACTCAGATCCACAGTAGTGCTGCAGGTTGGAACACCTTGGAGGGCAAAGGGATGCATTTCAGGAAATGAGAGGGCTCGGAACAGAACTTTCAGGAGAATATCAACCAACACACCATTGAGAGGTAGCCCTGTTCACTGAAACTTAATTACCCTCGGTGCCTCCCAATATCTTGCAAAACCAGTGAAGACAGCTTTTTGGGCCTACAGTGACTGGGTAAGATGAGGCCCAGCTGTGCCCTGCAGAGCATGGCAGGCAAGGCACTCAGGAAGGAGAAGTAACCGTGTGACCCTGAGTGGCTCTCGGACTGTCCCCAGACTCAGCTTCTCTCCTGATTTTAGCAGTGCCAATATGTTGAATCCTCTGATGTGTCCGGAAAAGCATCCAGAAGAAAGCCTAGCACTGGTTATATTTACACTAACGCATCACTTAATCATAGAGAGACATTCTGAGAAATGCTTCATTAGATTATTTGGTCGTTGCGAAACATCATAGAGTGAACTTAGACAAAGCTGCAGTGTAGCCTACTACACACCTAGGCTAGATGGTGGAGCCGATTGCTCCTAGGCTACCAGCCTGTACAGCACGTTACTGTACTGAATACTGTAGGCAAGTGTAACACAATGAGAAGTATTTGTGCATGCAAACATACCTAAAAAGACAAGGTACAGTAAAACTATGACATGAAAGATTTAAAATGGTACATCTGTATAGGGCACTTATCATGAATGAAGCTTGCAGGCCTGGAAGTTGCTCTAGGTGGGTCGGTGAGTGAATGTGAAGACTTGGGACATTACTGTACATGACTATCAACTTTATAAACACTCTACACTAGGTTACACTACATTTATAAATAAAAAAATTTTCTTCAAAAATAAATTAACCTTAGCTTACTGTAACTTTTTATTTTATAAATTTTTATTTTTTTAACTTTTTGACTCTTTTGTAATCACACTTAGCTTAAAACACACACACACGTTGTATAATTGTATAAAAATATTTTCTTTCTTTTTTTATTTTTCTTTTTTAATTAGAGACCTGGCCTTGCTCTGTCATCCAGGCTAGAGTGCAGTGGTGGAATCATGGCTCACTGTAACCTTGAACTCCTGGGCTCAAGTGATCCTCCCACCCTAGTCTTCTGAGTAGCTGGGACTACAGGCACGTGCCACCAATACCTGGCTATTTTAAGAGACAAGGGTCTCACTATGTTGCCCAGGCTGATCTCCTGGACTGATCTGCCTTGGCCTCCCAAAGTACTGGAAATACAGGCATGAGCCATTGCACCCAGCCATTTTCTTTCTTTTTTTTTTTTTTTTTTTTTTCCATTCTGTGACTCTAGCCAAAGACATTTTCTTTCTTTATTCTATAAGATTTTCTCTATTTTTAATTTTTTTACTTCATTTTATTTTTTTTTTTACTTTTTAAACGTTTTTACTAAAAACTGAGATACAAGCACCCACATAAGCCTCAGTCTACACAGAGTCAAGTCACCAATATCAGTGTCTTCCACGTCCACATCTTGTCCTACTGAAGGTCTTCAGGGACAATAACAAGCATGGAGCTGTCATCTCCTGTGATAACAATGCTTTCTTCTGGAATACTTCCTGAAGGACCTGCCTGAGGCTGTTTTATTGTGTGTGTGTGTGTGTATATATATATATCTTAAATATATATATATACACACACTAATGTAGAAGGAGTATACTTTAAAATAATGATAAAAAGTGTAGTATAGTCAATATATAAACCAGTAACATATTTATTATTATCAAGTATGTTCTGTACATAATTGTATGTACTAGACTTCTATATGACTGGCAGTGCAGCAGATTTGTTTACACCAATCTAATCACAAACACTTGAGTAATGTGTTATGCTATCATGTTAGGACAGCAGAAGGTGACAGGAATTTTTCAGCTCCAGTACAATCTTAAATGGGACCACCATCATATACGTGGTCTGTTGACCTAAATGTTGTTTTGTGGCTAATGACTGTACATCGCTTGTCTAGTTAGGGAGTTGATTTCAAAGCTTCCAGACAAATTAGGATTTCTGAAGGAAGATGCCATCATATGCACTGGAGTCAATTTATTCTTTTTTTTTTTTTAGGTATTTTTTTTCTTTTTAGAGACAGAGTCTTGCTAAGTTGCCCAGGTTGGCCTCAGACTCCTGGCTCAAGTGATTCTCCTGCCTCAGCCTCCCAAGTCGCTGGGACTACTGGTGTGCACCACTGCATCTGGTTCTGGAGTTGGTGTATTCCTAAATACCTAGATGGCTTCTGCTCAAACTTCTATCTTGAAGCTTTAGTCACGTCAGATGTTCCAACATCTATATCTAAAATAAGCTTTCTCATTCACAATCGTAAGGGAAAACACAGATGAAAGGAAGACCCTAAAATTAACTAGAGACTCAGCTGAGGAAGGGAGGCAGCCACCAGGCTAACCGTGTGGATTTAAATCCCAGCTCTGTCTCTCCATGACCTTGACTTGAACAGTTATGTATGATAGCTGCTCTGCACCTGGGATTCCCTATCTATAAAAGGGGTGTAACAGTCCTAACCTAAAGGATTGCTGTAAAAATTAGCAATAAAGTATCTAGTGTGATTAGCACATCGTCTGGAACATGGCGAGTGGATCACTTGAGGTCAGGAGTTCGAGATCAGCCTGGACAACATGGGGAAATGCGTCCCTACTAAAAATACAAAAATTAGCCAGGTGTAGTGGTGCACACCTGTAATCCCAGTTTTCTGGAAATGTCGTTATTGGTAAGTGAGCCAACAGGGTAGTTGAAGGTTCTTTGTTGCTTCTTCATTATTTTTCTGGACTCCTTCTCACAATTCAAAATCCTTCCCCTTTTTTGATCACTCAGCCCTTGTTTACATTCTTCCCCTCCCCATCCCAAAAGAATAACCAGGCTCTTCCCTGAGATACCCACATACTGGTAGAAGATATTGACATGTGGCAGGATACATGCAAAACTCCAGAATGAACAGAGCCCCTCCCCCCAGCCCCCTCATCAGTTTTACTTGGGAGAAAATCCATTATTAAGTAATCGTGTCAAGAGTAAAATGTACACAAATATTAAGATCAAGGCATGAGAACTCAGTAGTCTAAGTTTGTGCATGTTTGCTATTGTGAATACTTTGGAGGAGAAAAAACACCTTAAAAGCCCCACGTTAAGCTATAATAAAAGCTACTATGGACTGAGCACTTCCCTGAACAAGACACACTACTCTATTATCTTGTTTATTCCTAACCACAGCCCATTTATGGATGAGGGAGTGATGTAGAGAGAGGTTAAGTAACTTGTGTGAGGTTGCCCTGCTAAGAACAGATTTTAAACCCAGCTGTCTCACTCCAAAGTGTGTGCTCTTAAATACCATTCTATCTTGTCTCCTCTGATGACGTTCTTGGAAGGTGTGTTATCATCTGAAAAAGGACCTCCTGAATGCTGCTTCAGCTTAGGGAATTACTCTCCAAAAGTACAATTATGACAGTGGGAACAATTTGGAGGCAATTCTGGCTTCACTGCTGCCTTCAGCTCGCTCTTTTTACATTGGAGCCAGGTCTATGTGGTGTGCATTCATTTCCTCATTCAGCAAATATGTATTCAGTTCCTGCTCTGCACCAGGCACTGTGCCAGGCATGAAGGATCCAGGGAGTGGTTAGACCAGGAGTGAGAAAGAGAAGCCATGCAACATCATTATCGCCATATTTCCCATTTAATCTTCAGACTAACCCTATGAGCGAGTTCCTATCATTACACACATTTTGTAGATAAGGAAACTGAGGAACAAAGAAGGAGGTGTTAAGTCAAGGCTAATACCAGTAGGAATTGAACCTAGACAACATGACACTAAAACTCAAGGAATAACCATTCCTTCATCTCTCCAAATTAAATAATTAGCCCCTGATGATTTCTAGCCACAGCACCTTCTTTCCATGCAGTTTTTCAAACTCTTTCTGATGCACAATCAGCTAAGTGTGTGTGTGATTTTGTGGTCATTCTACGATAAGCATGCAGTTCTTGTTGCATTTGCCTATAGAGATTTTTAAAACTTTGCTTTAATTGCCTACAGTGCTATTATTAACAGAACAAAAACTGCTAGTAGGGTTTCTGTACTAGGTTCCAAGGGAGTAGTAGGACTTCAAAATAAACATTAACGGGGATGGAAAATGTTGAGTTGCCTTGCTTGTAGTTTTTGGCTTATTTATTTTCATTTTATGGGAACAGGACTGTCAACTCTAAATGCATCTGGCTCTAACAGAGGAAAGGAAAGGAAAAGCAGGAAGTCCATTTTTGGCAACAATCCGGGCAGAATGAGCCCAGGGGAGACAGCATCATTTAACAAAACATCTGGAAAAAGTAAAGTCACTTTCTTACAATATCTTTGCTTGATTCTGCATGCTGGATGATTTAGATATTTTACCGTCTAAGCACTTCCCTTGAATTTTTAAATTCTTTTTCCATGAACGTTAATATTGTCTTAGTATAAATTTTTGTAATAGCTAATTTACACTTTTAATGTACTAAAAACAGCATTTCAGGTTTGGCACAGTGGCTCATGCCTGTAATCCCAGCACTTTTGGAGGCCAAGGCGGGTGGATCCCTTGAGGTCAGGAGTTCGAGACCAGCCTGGACAACATGATGAAATGCCGTCTCTACTAAAAATACAAAAATTAGCCGGGTGTGTTAGTGCACACCTGTAATCCCAGCTACTAGGGAGGTTGAGGCAAGAGAATCGCTTGAGCCCAGAAGGCAGAGGTTGCAGTGAGCCGAGATCACACCACTGTACCCCAGCCTGGGCGACAGAACAAGATTCTGTCTCAAAAAAAATTTTAAAATTAAAAATAAAAATAACATTTCACTGAAAATGTTTGAGCAGTGTTTACCTCATGAGTTAAAATTAGAGGCACCTTGGAACATTCTAGTGGTTTCTTGGAACTGTTCTCTTCACCGTTATAACTCCAGAATATATGGCTATTTTATTTCTAGTTACTTTTTATTATGAAAGTAATAAATTCTCATAGTTAAAAACTCAAACAATACAGAGTATTATTAAAATTCCTTTCCACTCAATGTCCTGGTACTGTTCTCCAGAGGTAACCACTGTTAAGTTTATTATGTTTTGTTCAAGAAAAATAAGATCCTTTTTAAGGTAATCCAAATAGGATACAGGCCTACTTCAGAGATATTGCAGGTTTGGTTCCAGACCACTACAATTAAGTGAATATCACAATAAAGTGAGTCACATTAATTTTTTGGTTTCCCAGTACATACAAAAGTTGTGTCTACACTATACCATAGTCTATTAAGTATGCAATAGCTTTATGTCTAAAAAATGTACATACTTCAATAGAAAATACTTTATTGATACAAAATGCTAACAATCATCTGAGCGTTTAGCAAGTTGTAATCTTTTTGCTGGTGTAGGGTGTTGCCTTGATGTTGATGGCTGCTGATTCATCAGGGGGTGATTGCTGAAGGCTGGGGTGTCTGGCAGTTTCTTACAAGAAGGCAACAGTGAAGTTTGCCACATCATCCGACTCTTCCTTTTACAAAAGATTTCTCTGTATCATGCAATGCTGTTTGATAGCATTTTACTCATGGTAGAACTTTCAAAATTGGAGTCAGACCTCAAACCCTGCTGCTGCTTTGTCAACTAAATGTATGAAATATTCTAAATCGTTTGTTGTCATGTCAACAATGTTCACAGGATCTCCACCAATAGTAGATTCCATCTCAAGAAACCACTTTCTTTGCTCATCCATTAAGAAGCAACTCCTTATCCATTCAAGTTTTATCATGACATTGTAGGAATTCAGTCACTTCTGCAGGCTACACTTCCAGTTCTCTTGCTGTTTCCACCATATCTGCAGTTACTCCCTCACTGAGGTTTTAAACCCCTCCAAGTGATCCATGAAGTTTGGAATTAACTTCTCCCAAACTTCTGTTAATGTTGTTCTTTTGACCTCCTCCCATGAATCATGAATGCTCTTAAGGGCGTCTAGAATGGTGAATTCTTTCTAGGAGGTTTTCATTTTATTTTCACCAGATCCATCAGAGGAATCACAACTTATGGAATCTTTAGCCTTATGAAATTTATTTCTTAAATAAGACTTAAAAGTTCAAATTACTCCTTGTCCCTGGGCTGCAGACTGGATACTGTGTTAGCAGACATGAAAAATCACGCTGTAAACAGATGTGCTGTCATCTAGGCTTTGTTGTTCCACTTACAGAACACAGGCAGAGTAGATTTAGCATGATTCTTAAGGGCCCTAGGATTTTCAGAATGGTCCATGAGCATTGGCTTCAACTTCAAGTCATCAGCTGCATTAGCCCCTAACAAAAGAGACAGCCTTTTCTTCGAAGCCAGGCCTTGACTTATCTTCTCTAGCTATGAAAGTCCTAGGTGGCATCTTCTTCTAATAGAAGCCTGTTTCATTTACATTAAAAATCTGTTGTTTGGCCAGGCGTGGTGGCTCACGCCTGTAATCCCAACACTTTGGGAGGCCGAGGCGGGCGGATCACAAGGTCAGGAGATTGAGACCATCCTGGTTAACACGGTGAAACCCCGTCTCTACTCAAAATACAAAAAAAATTAGCTGGGCATGGTGGTGGGCGCCTGTAGTCCCAGCTACTCAGGAGGCTGAGGCAGGAGAATGGCGTGAACCTGGGAGGTGGAGCTTGCAGTGAGCTGAGATCGCGCCACTGCACTCCAGCCTGGGCGACAGAGTGAGATGCCATCTCAAAAAAAAAAAAAAAAAGATCTGTTGTTTAATGTAGCCACCTTCATCAGTGATCTCAGCTGGATCTCACGAATAACTTGTTGGAGTTCTCCATCAGTACTTGCTGATTTTTTGTTACGGAGATGACTTCTTTCCTTAAACCTCATGAACCAACCTCTGCTAGCTTCCAACTTTTCTTCTGCAGCTTCCTCACTTCTCTCAACCTTCATAAAACAGAAGAGAGTTCAGGGCCTTACTCTCAATTAGGCTTTGGCTTAAAATACGTTGTGACTGGTTTAGTCTTCTATCCAGACCACTAAAACTTTCTCCATATCACTAATAAGGCTGTTTGGCTTCCTTATCTTTTGTGTGTTCACTGGAGTAGCACTTTTAGTTTCTTTCAAGAACTTTTCCTTTGCATTCATAACTTAGCTAACTGTTTATCACAAGATGCCTAATTTTTGACCTGTCTTGGCCTTTGACATGCCTTTCTCACTAAGCTTAATTATTTCTAGCTTTTTATTTCTTTTTTTTGAGGTGGAGTCTTGCTCTGTTGCCCAGGCTGGAATGCAGTGGCGCAATCTCAGCTCACTGCAGCCTCCACCTCCAGGGTTCAAGTGATTCTCCTGTCTCAGCCTCCCGAGTAGCTGGGATTAAAGGTGCGTCTGCCTGGCTAATTTTTGTATTTTTAGTAGAGACGGGGTTTCACCATGTTAACCAGGCTGGTCTCGAACTCTTGACCCCTGGTGATCCACCCGCCTCAGCCTCCCAAAGTGCTGGGATTATAGGCATGAGCCACCGTGGCCAGCCTAGCTTTTGATTTCAAGTGAGAAACGTGTGATTCTCCCTTTCACTTGAACATTTAGAGGCCATTGTAGGGTTATTAATTGGCCTTATGTCAGTATTGTTGTGTCTCAGGGAATAGCGAGGCACGAGGAGAGGGAAAGAGATGGGTGAAGGACTGGTGGGTAGAGCAGTCAGAGCATGCACATTCGTCAATTAAGTTTACCATCTAATGGGTATGGTTCATGGCACCCCAAAACAATTACAATAAAACATCAAAGATCCCTCATCACAGATCACCATAACAGATATATAATAATGTTTAAAAGTTTGAAATTTTGCAAGAATTACTAAAATGTGACACAGAGACACAAAGTGAGTGCATGCTGTTGGAAAAATTGCACCAATAAACTTGCTGGAGGCAGGGCTGCCCCAAACTTTAAATGTGTTTAAAAAAAAAAAAAAAAGGCGCAGTATCTGCAAAGTGCAATAAAACAAAGCACAATAAAACAAGGTATGCCTGTATAACCAAACATACATGTATAACCTTTATACTTGCTGTAACTTTTCACATAATTTCTGTATATATAGCTTTGTTATTCTCTTTAATGCCTGTGTGGTGGTCCACTGCACGGATATACTGTCATTTATTTAATCACTTCTTCACTGATACATTTGAGTTGCTTCTTGGTTTGATTGGATTTTGTTATTTCCTATGAAAAACAATGCTGGCGTGAATATCTTTAAACATATATTGTTTATTTGTGCAAATATACCACAACTCAGATGAAGTACTGAGGCAAAGGACTTCCAGGCTTTTTAATTTAAACTGATGTTGCCACATTCATTTTGTTTTGTTTCTTGTGGGGTTTTTTTTGTTTGGTTTTATTTTATTTTTTACTTTTTGTAGAGATGGGCTCTCACCATGTTGCCCAGGCTGGTCTTGAACTTCTGGGCTCAAGCGATCCTCCCACCCTGACCTCCCAAAGTGCTGGGATTATAGGAATGAGCCAGCACACTCAGCCACCACACTCATTTTAAAACTAAGTAGCCACCATGTTTTTTCAAAGGGCAAGCTAACTCACAAGTAAAATCCAAGAGGTATTCTGATGTGGTTTATATGCTATGACTGTTTAGTGGGATGTTGTTCAAGGTTTATCTTACTAAAATATTTAAAGTTTTCTACACTAATCTGTGGCTAATTTCTTGGGGGGTTTAGGTTCCTGTGAAGGCATTCGACAGACCTGGGAGGAATCTTCTTCCCCTCTCAACCCAACCACATCCCTCAGTGCTATCATTAGAACTCCTAAATGTTATCATATCTCGTCGCTGAATGAAAATGCCGCCAAACGTCTGTGTCGCAGGTATTCTCAGAAACTGATCCAGCATACCGCCTGTCAGCTGCTGAGAACTTACCCTGCTGCCACCCGCATCGACTCCTCCAACCCGAACCCCATCATGTTCTGGCTCCATGGGATACAGCTCGTGGCACTCAACTACCAGACCGATGGTAAGGGGCCTGCACGCTCACCTCTCTCCTTTGCATCTTACATTTCAGTAAATGCAGTTTGACAACATTTTTTCAAATGAGCAAGATTCCAGACTGGGGCACACCGTATGTGAGAGTAAAAATATGATGATGGAAAACAGAAGTGAATTTGATACTGAATTGTGCCTCTCATGTTTCAGATTAAGGTGATAGAAAAGAACCTTGAAGAACCTTGAAGGGGCCTGTAAGGTCTCCTGGTCCTGCCCCTTTTTTAATGCAGTTTTTCAAACACCAAGCTGCTCTTGACAGAGCCGTGCCTGGTTTATGTTTAAAGCTCTTTTTGGAGCAGGGATTTCCTAACACCGCCTAGTTAACCTGTCTCACTACGCAGTTGTTCTTGCAGTCAAAAAGTAATGTCGCTCCAGCCAGTTTGCAAATTAAAACCATTTTAGCTTCTTATCCTTTTGGAATTGAGATGGAGAATAATGGTCAGTGCCCCAGGAGTAGCTAACAAAAGGAAAACAAGTATGTGAAGTACATGAACAGAGTAAGTAGTGATCATGTTTCTCCATAGTCAATGAGACTCTGATATGAGGCCTAACACTCCAGAGTAGAAGCTGCCATTGATTGCACGCTCACTGTGCATTAGGCAGTACACTGAATTCTTGACCCCCTATTATCTGATTTAGTCTTCACAACAGCTCTGAAGTTGTGTACCTTTATGATCGCCATTTCTCAGATGAGCAAACCAAGGCACAAATTGGTTAATTTGTTGAAGGTAGGATGACTTGTACTAAAAAATTCAAGGAGTCTGGAAGTTTAAAAGAGAAAGAATTTTGTTTCCACTTGGTTATGGGGGAGGAAAGGAGCTACAGAAGGTGAGGAAAGAGTAGAAAAATGTTTCCTTAAAACTCATTCATAAACCACAGTTTTTCCTTTGAACAGTCAAGCAGCAGGCAGCTGTTATCATTCATGTCCCGTGAACTGAATCCAGTCTCATCTAACCATGCTGAACCACAAACCACAGTATGGCCTTGTCTCCAGCTGAGGTCAAACCACAGCTTTAGCTCTGGGACCAGCTAGCTACCTGGCACTGGTGCCAACAACACCCATTGGTGGATGACCCCAAAGACATATGATTAGAGATATTGGTCACGTTCCTGCCCTTGTTATATGTGCTTCTTTCAGTTAAAATTAAATAAGATGATGCCAGTGAAGTACCATATTTAGCATAGTGCCTGGCACATAGAGAGCATTCTACAAAGGTTAACTATCATTGAGTGTGTTTGATAAGTTATGAAAACAGTATGATTTGGGCTCGCAAATGGAAATAATCGTGAAATACTTTCAAAGTTGTAAAAATTTTATTTTCTATTTCTGTTCATTCTTTTCTGAGTGGCTTGTGGGTTCGCATCTCTAGCCCTGTCTGTAGTCCTGTGTCCACCTGGTGCCATTGGTTGTTATACCGGCATATTTTCAGTAAACTGAAGTCACTATCAAAAGATTTTCTCAAGGAAATGGAAGTGCATTTGGTTTTGGATGTGCCCTTTCTCCAGAAGTGCCAGGACTGGTGTAGACACACTGGCTCCACTGATGGCAAAAGGGAGCCACAGGTGAAGGGAACACAGGGAGCTGCCACTCCGTGGGTCACCCTGCTGTCCAGAAGTACAGACTAACGCTGCCTGTCCTCCACTCACCCTTAAAGGCTTTGCCTCTATTCCAAATCAAGTTGGGATTGAGAGTACATCTTTAAGCCATCCCAATCAAATGGCTGTGCTGGGTGGTTCCTCCTCAAATTTCTCTGCATAATCTTCCAAACCGGGAAAAGGTGCTATCACATAACCTCTCTCCATTCAATGTGCTGATTAAACATCTCCCCATGTTGGACAAAGTACAAGCAACATGGAGTATCAGTGTGTTCATCTGTAAAAATGGTCTTCATTTCTGCAAACTGGGGGTAGAGCCTGATTTCATATTAATACTTTGCACACAGTAGTTTCTCAGTAAATGCTTGCTACTCTCAGTTGAGGCAGATTATCTCCATCAGCCCCACTGCAATATGAACATGTGGTTCTTGATTTTTGGTCAAGATCTTTTCCAAGTATTTACTTCTCTGAATTGCAAATTCAAACAGATAGATAAGGCCAGGTGCAGTGGCTCACACCTGTAATCCCAGCACTTTGGGAGGCTGAGGTGGGTGGATCACTTCCGGCCAGGAGTTCGAGGCCAGCCTAGCCAGCGTGGTGAAACCCCACCTCTACTAAAAATATTTAAAAAAAAAAAAAATAGTGGGGCTTGGTGGTATACACCTGTAGTCTCAGCTACTTGGAAGGCTGAGCGGGAAGCAGAGATTGCAGTGTATCAATATTGCGCCACTGCATTCCAGCCTGGGTGACAGAGCGAGACTCTGTCTCAAAAAATACATAGATGGGGTCGGGTATGACGGCTCATGCCTGTAATCCCAGCACTTTGGGAGGCCAAGGCAGGTGAATCACCTGAGGTCAGGAGTTTGAGACCAGCCTGGCCAACATGATGAAACCCCATCTGTACTAAAAGACAAAAACTAGCCAGGCATGGTAGCGCGTGCCTGTAGTCCCAGCTACTCAGGAGGCTAAGGCAAAAGAATCGCTTGAACCCAGGAGGCAAAGATTGCAGTCAGCCGAGATCGCACCACTGCACTCCAGCCTGGGCGACAAAGCGAGACACTATCTCAAAAAAAAAAGAAAAAGAAATATAGATAGATAGATCGATCCAATAGATTGATAAGAGTCAACAACTGAAGCATCATTTTTCAATTGTTGAAAAGAATTTCCAGGCTAGGAAGTGCTTGATTTTCCATGAAGCATCCCAACCAAATAGCAGAGAAACCCTCCCAGGGCCAACCTCCCAAGAGGTTTCATGGATCTTCTGCTCTGCGACTTCCTGGATTTCAGAGGATTCTAATGTTCCAAGTGGGTGTCCGTGGACTTAGGGCCATCCCTTCCCAAGCTTTCTGCTGGTTCCATCAACTCCAAGGAGGTCTGAAGTGATCTGGAACTAGGAGTTTCCCAGATCAATACTCAATAAAACCAACTCTTGAGTTTAGAAACTGACCTGAGGCTGGTATGCAAACCCCTGGTTATTGCTGGCAACAGACCCTCTAAGTTCTTTGCATCTGAGGCAGAACAGTACCTTACCATGTGTAAACATGCAACCCTAGTCAAAAGAAAAACCTCTTTTTTTAAAGAATTTATTAAGCTTTTTTGAATGACAGACTTTTCCAGTCCTCATATATAAGGATAAACATTATGTGAATGGTGTCTACATAATGCAGAGTATTTTAACGAGTAGAAGACCATCAAGGCAGTGGTATGCTTGATCTATCACTATGTGCATTGTTTCAGAGGTGTAGCAGGGTTACACTGATTTGTGCATACTCTTTCACTTGGTTGGAATGATGATTTTTAAACTATAGCCCCAGATGAAGTTCTGGGACCATGTCCAGGGGACAGTAAGAGGGCTAGATTTGAGGTCCCACCTTTATTTCAAACTGTGTGGCTCTACGTGGATCTCTTTTACATGTTAGGTCACCAAGTTAGATTTCAGTTAAGAAACTGAGCATTAGGGGAAAGAGCTGATGCATGCCGGGCTTAATACTTAGGGAATGAGTTGATAGGTGCAGCAAACCACCATGGCACGTGTTTACCTATGTAACAAACCTGCATATCCTGCATATGTACCCCTGAACTTAAAACAGCAAAATAAAATAATTTTTTAAAAGCTTCAAAGTTTTAATAATAGCTTTAGAGTTTTGGCTTTACAGCTTTAAAGTTTTGGAAAACTATTAGGATAGACACGGTGCTACTGAAATCACTTGAGATTGATGTCATGATCACAAAAAAATATAGTTACTGTTTATTGAGCACCTTGTATATGCCAAATCTCATTTACTGTATCCACACCCCTATAAGATGTACATTATATGGCTCAGTAGTTAAGAATGGGAACAATGGGTTAGGCCATCTGGGCTCGATTTATAATGTCCACCACTTACTAGTTATGTTCCTTGGGTGTTTTCGCTTTTTGTGCTTCAGTTTCCTCATCCATAAAAATGGAGATACTAAAAGGATCTGCTTCATAGATTATTGGGAGATACCTGATACATATAACGTGCTTAGAATGGTGTCTGGTCCTTAGTAAGAGTGCGAGTATGAGCTGCCATTGCTGTTGTTAGTACTATGTATCCATTTCACCTTTACCCACCCCATATGAGGTAGTTGGCTTTACCCTCTTTGCTACCCTCACCATGTCTGTGTTCCTCTGTCACGAAGTAGCCTGAGAAGAGAATTTTCTCCCAGTGCAGGTGAGGCAGCATGGCCACAATGAACCAGTCACATCAGGACTGGCAGGGGCCTGAGAGATGAGGTCCTCTGCACTCATTTTACAGATAAGGAGCTTTCATATGTCTAAGACACCTTACACCAGGAATTCCTGAACACAATACTGGCCAACCCCACAGACATGGAAACATTTTACAGACGAGACAAGTAGAGGCCAACTTTTCATTGCCCCAAGGTGCTTACTGCACTTTGCCTTGATGTGGTCCATGTACAAAGTTCATTCTTGCACGTGGAAGGAATCTATCAGAGGGAATATTCATCAGATGCGTCTCATCAACTTTTTGCTCATTTGGGTAACTTTTATACAGACTTGTGCCATCAGGTGAGCATTTGAGTAAGAGCCTAGAAACAGTGCAGGAATCCAATTGTTCATCAAAGTACTGTGCCAAATAAAATTTGGCAACACAAAACTCAAAGCTTCTGTGAAGGTTCCTGATGTTTATGACTGAGGGGATTGTGGACATGATGTGAATCAGATGTGATTTTTTTTTTCCATGTTTACAATTTTTAAAAAAGTAGATGTATTGTAATTTATGGGATGAAATTAAGATTTCAAGGAAAAGCATGTTTTTCTGTCTATTCTCCTATTCTTTCTTGTATAATTAAGATTCTTATCTTACATTTGAAATAGCAAGAATTGTCCATACCATTGTCTGCATGGTTTAGAGATAAGCCATTATTCCTTTCTAAAATTTAGTATCAAATAAGGTACAGTTGCCCCTCCATATCCTTGGGTTCCACATCTGTGGATTCAACCAGCTGTGGATTGAAAATATTCATTAGAAAAATGAATGGTCGTATCTGCACTGAACATATACAGCCTTGTTTCATTGTGTTTTTTTCCCCTAAACAATACAGTATGGCAACCATTTACATAGCATTTACATTGGATTAGGTATTATAAGTAATCTAGAGATGATTTTAAGTGTACAGAAGAGGGAGCATACATTCAGGGCAACTTGAATCTATGCTCCCAGGGGAAAAAAAAGAAAAAATGTACAGAAGGATGGTATAGGTTATAATGCAAATTCTACACCATCTATATCACAGACCTGAGCATCTGTGGACTTTGGTACCTTCTCATCCTGCAACCAATCCCCCATGGCCAACTGTATTTCACAAGATTTTTCAGACAGATGTAGCAAATATTTGCAAAGGTGCTTTTAAGTGGTGGAACCTAGTTTGGAGTGGTAACACAGGGCAATCCATAGACTGTAAGCCCCAGAGAGACAGGAATTTTTCTCTTATTACCTGCTGTATCTGATGCCTCACACAACTTGGCATATAGTAGGCATTTATCAATCTGTGGGACGAATGGGTGATTATCTCTTTTTCATGCTGGAGCTTAGGGAAAATTGATGCAAAGTTCTTTTGAACTTTAAATTTATTAGATGATACTTAAGTGACAAAGTAACATGCTATATTGGCTTGTTGTTGTTGTTTTACAGATCTCCCTTTACATTTAAATGCTGCAATGTTTGAGGCAAATGGTGGTTGTGGTTATGTTTTGAAACCTCCAGTTCTGTGGGACAAGAACTGCCCGATGTATCAGAAGTTTTCTCCACTGGAAAGAGATCTGGACAGCATGGATCCTGTAGTCTATTCTTTAACTGTAAGTACAGCCCCTAGAGAAAGAACTTAAGGTTGGCTTTAAGCCTTTCTGAAAATGAACTGGTTTTGAATTCAAGGCATTGGAAAGCTGTCATGTCACAATTTTGGTCATACAGATTTAGTTCCCAGAATAATGTATTTATCTCCCAGGAAGCAGTAGCTATGGCTAGGCAAGCTGTTGCCAGACACTGTGTTTGCCAGAGCCCAGGAGCAGGACTTATGAGGTCCCTGCTTCACCTGAGGTACTGATGATGGTAACTCTGTCTTCCAGGGCCCACAGAATCATAACTATGAGTATAGCCCATGAAAGTTGCGCTTTTTGTTAGATCAGCTCATGTTAAGCTCCAAAGCTCTAAGATCAGACAAACTTGCGTCAATATATAAATACAATTAAGTATATTTTCTCGTTATAATTTAACCTTTATCATTCATGGGCCTTTCCTTATTCCTTTTCACCTAATTAACTTATTGTCAAAACTCCATAGGCTCTTCTTAAAAACAGAGACCTGGCCAGGTGTGATTGCTCACACCTGTAATCCCAACAATTTGGGAGGCCCAGGTGGGTAGATCGCTTTGAGCTCAAGAGTTTGAGACCAGCCAGGGCAACATGGCGAAACCCTGTTTCTACAAAAAATAACAAAAAAAATTAGCCAGGCATGGTGGCTCATGCCTGTAGTCCCAGCTATTTGGGAGTCTGAGGCTGGAGAATCACTTGAGTCCAGAAAGCAGAGGTTGCAATGAGCCAAGATTACACCACTGCACTCCAGCCTGGGTGACAGAGTGAGACACTGTTTCAACAAAACAAAACAACAACAGAGACCTGGTCATCTCTTTCCACCTTTAGATCTTGTCTCTCTCCCTCCACAGGAAGAATGCCAGGCAGCCCTCCAAGTACGACACCCCCAAACCCCTGGGATAACCCCATTCACAGACTTTCCTACCACCCAAACTGCTTTTTCTCTTTCCCTAAGACAGCAGGACAGTAGCCTCTTTCCTATTTGTTTTCGTTTTTTTTTTAGCTAGGGGCGAGGGTAGTTTTATCTGTTTACAGAAAGCTGTGAATTAATTCCTAACATGTCTGCAACTTGCTCCAAAATGAAACTGATCAAGAAAATGGTTTTGAAGTTATGAAACATATTCCTATGACATTTTGAACAGAATATTAGTAACAAATTTATTATTATATTGAGTAAAGTCGTCTTTTGTGAGAAATTTAACTTCATCTTGTTTGGTTTTTTAAGATAGTTGAACATTTTGATAGTTGAAAGGTTACAGTTAAGTGAATGATGTTGACAAAATAGGCTTTTCACATGACTCCAGTCATGTGATTACCCAGTTACAATCACTTACTTTTTTTTTTTTTTTTTTTTTTTTTTTTGAGATGGAGTCTTGCTCTGTCACCAGGCTGGAGTGCAGTGGTGTGATCTCAGCTCACTGCAACCTCTGCTTCCTGGGTTCAAGCGATTTCCCTGCCTCAGCCTCCCTAATAGCTGGGACTACAGGCGCGCACCACCATGCCCAGCTAATATTTTGTTATTTTAGTAGAGATGGGGTTTTACCAAGTTGGCCAGGATGGTCTCGATCTCCTGACCTCGTGATCTGCTCACTTCAGCCTCCCAAAGTGCTGGGATTACAGGCGTGAGCCACTGCTCCCGGCCCTACAATCACTTACTTTTTAAACAGTTTTATTCATCATTCACTTTGTCCATTCCAGTGTTCTTGGGATTCCTTTGCAGAGGGAAGCGGTGAGGTATAGAGGTTGTCTTTCGTTTTTATCCTCAGTGACTTTGATCCCTTTTGTCTCCCTCACTCTAGATTGTCTCTGGTCAGAATGTGTGCCCCAGTAACAGCACGGGAAGCCCGTGCATTGAAGTCGACGTCCTGGGCATGCCTCTGGACAGCTGCCATTTCCGCACAAAGCCCATCCATCGAAACACCCTGAACCCCATGTGGAACGAGCAGTTTCTGTTCCGCGTTCACTTCGAAGATCTTGTATTTCTTCGTCTTGCAGTTGTGGAAAACAACAGTTCAGCGGTAACTGCTCAGAGAATCATTCCACTGAAAGCTTTAAAACGAGGTAGAATAAAATTGTCCAAATGTTAATCATTGTTGTAGCTTGACGATGGATGCCAGAATTTCCTTATACTCTTCTCTCTTCTTTTGTGTTTGACATTTTCCTATAAAGAAGTTGAAATAAGAAGCAAAAGGAAATACAGATTGGAGCACTTTTGAAGCACGTCTCAAAAGAAATTTTTCTTTTACATTTTTTAAGAATCTGCGGTATTAACAAGATCCCTTGTAAAGTGCAGCCTCACCCACACCTGCTGATGTTGGGAGCAGTGGTTGTTGCACTCACATTTCCACACAGTTTTCTTCCTAAATACTACCCACAGCACTGCTGGCAGTTTGAAAGCAGGGATTGAAATAAGGAGAGGAAACAGAGATGTCGGAGGGGTCGGGTGTGGTGGTGGCCTAAGTGACCGTGAGGTTGGAGTCGGTGCCTGGCAGAAGTCCAGTTTTGGAAGCTGGGACTGGTTTTCAGGTGCAGGAAGAGGGTAATGAAGAATTCTGGGCAAAGGCTAGAGCTGTTGGCTTGTGGATTGGCTTTGCTGTGGCACTCGGATAAATTTCAGCCTGTGCATCATGTTTTTGTTTTGTTTTGTTTTATTTTGTTTTGTTTTTGAGATGGAGTCTGGCTCTGTCGCCCAGGCTGGAGTGCAGTGGCGCGATTGACAGTTTCCCTTTCTAACATGCTCCCAGGTGCGCTGGCTCTGATGGTCTCCTTTGAGCACCAATGTTCTAAGTACGCACTTCCTCTCCCAGCCACACTCAAGCTGCCATCCTCGGAGCTCACAAACACATTACAGTTTCCTACTTTGTGTTCTTTTCCTGTTTCTCTTCTCTGTGCTAGTAGCCTGTGGTCATTTAATTAGTCAATACCACAGACTAGGTGGCTTGAACCACAGGAATGTATTTCCTCACAGTCTTAAGGCTGGAAGTCTGAGATCAGGGTGTTGGCAGGATTGGTTTCTTCTGGGGTCTCTCCCGTTGGCTTGCAGATGCTCACTGTGTCCTCACACAGTCAGCCCTCTATGTTGTCTGTGTCCTAATCCCCTCTTCTCATAAGGACACCAGTCCCACTGGATTAAGGCCCAGCTGAAGGACCCCATTTTAACTTGATTACCTCCTTAAAGGCCCTCTCTTCAAATACAGCCACATTCAGAGGTACTGAGGGTTAGGACTTCTACACAGGAATGGGGAGTATGGGGTCGGGGGAGACCCATAACTGTTATTACAGACATGTGAGAAAGTATATAGAAACAAAAACAATTTTTTTTAATTATCCATTTTTCCATCTCTCCAACACAGTCACTTTTGGTGTATAAGTCTCGCAGGCTTTGTTTCTCCTCCCATGTATATAACATATGAGCATACAGATATATTTTTAACAAATAGGCTTTCTACTAATCTTCATGTTTTGTAACTTACTGGTTTTCACTTACTAATGTATATAGTGAGCAACCGTTCATGTTAATAACTATACATGTACATTACCACTTTTACCAGTTGTGTATTATTCCATTTTATACTTACACTTACAGTCATACCGTAATTTATAACCAATCTCCCATGGTGGGAATATTCTGTTATCACTAAAGCTGCTCTAAGGTAGAACATTCGAACAGGGACGGTTAGTGATCAGGTTTTCCTACTAGATCAGGTTTTGTCTGAGTTTAAGGTTTTCTGTTTGAGTCTAAGTTGGAAACAGTACTTGAACAAATTAATTGCCATTGGGTAGCTCAGGGGGCAGCACTCTCCTGGCGAAAAGGCGCCTGTTGGTTGCATGCCTGTTGCCATCCCTGCCCATTTTAAGGTCTTCTTTCTACCTGTCATTTACTGACCTCCAGGAGCATCTTCTTTTCAGTAGCGCATGGTTAACAAGCTTTTGCCAATCCTATATTACTCCAGGCTATCGACATCTTCAGCTGCGAAACCTTCACAATGAAGTCTTGGAAATCTCTAGTTTATTCATTAACAGCAGAAGGATGGAAGAAAATTCCTCTGGCAGTACCATGTCAGCCTCTTCGGTAATGAAGTTCTGTTTCACTCAGCATATTTATGGGGATTGCTACACTGAAGGTGGGCTTTTTGTGGCTCAGCAAAGTGGTTGGTGTGAGTTATTAATTAGGTAGCTGTGGAAATTAATAACAGTAATGGCTGACACTTGGCACTTAGCAAGCACTTTATATATATACTAACTCAGTCCTCTCAATAACATCAGGCAGTAGCTATTAGTATCATCTCCATTTTACAGATGAGGAAGGTAGAGCTCAGTACATCTGAGGGCACATAGCTAGCAAGCAGCAGTCCAGGATTTACCCCCAAGTTCTAGTAACAAAGCCCATGTATTATAGTGTCTACCAGAGAAGTGAGCCAAATACAATAAAGTGGGGAAGAGGTTTATTAAGCAAAGCCTAGTAGGAAGCATTTCCAATACTTCTAGAAACTTTAGGTTAAACCAGGAAAATCTTTTGCTGCTTCAGCAGTCCAGAGGCAAATGTCACAGGCAGAGCAAGGCTGGAGAGAGCAATAGGCTCCACTGGCGATGCATAACTTGCACCTCAGTGCTTGGGGGATGCAGAATCTGTACCCTTGAGAATGGAAGAAGGACACTGTAGAAAGTGCCACAGTTGCAGAATCTGCTTTTTTTTTTTTCCAGAGACAGTGTGTCTCTGTCGCCCAGTGTCACTCTGTCACCCAGGTTGGAGTGCAGTGGTGCCATCCTAGCTCACTGCAGCCTCGACCTTCCTGGCTCAATCTATTCTCCCACCTCAGCCTCCTGAGTATATGGGACTACAGGCGTGTGCCACTATGCCCAGCTAATTTCTTTTTCTATAGAGATGGGGTCTCACTATATTGCCCAGGTTGGTTTTAAACTCCTGGACTCAAGTGATCCTCCCGCCTTGGCCTCCCAAAATGCTGGGATTACAGGCATGAGCTACCGCACCTGACCAGAATCTGCATTTTAACAAGTGCCCCACGGAAACTCAGTGCCCACTAAAGTTTGAAGACACTTAGACCAGGGCCCCCTCACTAATGCAGGATGGTTTAGTTAGAAAAGAAACTGGGCTGAGTGCAGCGGCTCATGCCTCTAATCCCAACACTTTGGGAGGCCAAGGCAGAAGGATAGCTTGAGTCCAGGAGTTCAAGATCAGCTTGGGAAAGACCCCATCTCTATTAAAAAAAAAAAAAAAAAAAAAAAAACCTGTTTCAATTGGGCATAGTGTCAAGCACCTGTAGTCCCAGCTACCTGGGAGGCTGAGGCAGGAGGACTGCTTGAGCCCAGGAGTTTGAGGCTACAGTGAGCTATGACCACACCACTGCACTCCAGCATGGACAACAGAATGAGATCCTGTCTCTAAAAAGGTATATTTAAAACAACTACTGTAATTAACTGGCTAATTCCATTATGCTGCTTCTTTAAATTAAACATACATTTTTAAAGTGTGTCCATTGGTTACCCCCATTACATGTTTAACAACGTGATTACTTTTGTGTCAATCTCAGACTCAACATAGTCCTAACAATCTTTGGAAAGGTACCTTCTGTGCTCACAATGGCACTGGCCATGACAGCTTCCACTGCTACTTTCTGCTTTCTTCTCTGCCCTTCTTTTGCCCTCACCACTATCAGTTTTGACTCCCGCTGTCCCTGCCCTTGTTTGCTTAGGTGTTCCTCCTGTTTCCCTTCTTCACTCCACAGCAACCTTTAATGTGTATTTGTATCCCCTAGGGAGCTTTAAAAACTCCATGTGCACAGGCCACGCCCCGCACCAGTTAAACCAGCGTCTCTGCAGGTGGGCCCCAGGCATCAGTTTTTTTAAGGATCATCAGATGATTGCACCATGTGTCCAAGGTTTAGAACAGCACTTTGGCCAACGTGGAGGGAGGTGTGGCTTCCACCTTGTGCAGAGGATTGACAAGAAGGGCAGGGCCGCTTGGTATAAAGAGCAGGAATCAGATGCTTTCAGAAAGGCAGAGCAGGGCCAAATACCCAGTTCTAAGCTGGGTGACCTCAATATCTGTTACAGCTGAAGATTCCACAGATGCCACAGATGAGCTGTTTTTACTCACAACACTTCTGACACCAAAAATGTGGTGTCTTTTCCAACTCTCTGACAACAGCTAGGTGTCCTACATTTCAGTTCAATTCTAACACTATCCATCTAGAGTTGGTGTCAGATCCCACACGTTGAGGGCTCAGTCCCACAAGACTACTCCTACTTCAGATGCCAGTCACAAGTCCCAGGTTGTCACCAGGACTTCTGACCAAACAGCTATAAATTCAGAGGATCCCTATAAATCCTCAGATTCAATAATTGGCTAGAATGACACAGAACTCATGAGAGTGCTTTGCTTATTATCACCAGTTGATCAGAACAGATGCACCTCAGGAGCAGCCTCATGGAAGGATGCACAGAACAAGGTATGGGAGGAGGAGTGCAGAGCTTCCGTGTCCTCTCCAGGCCACTATCCCAGAACCTTGATGCGTTCAGCAACCTGAAAGCTCTCGGAACCCCATCATTTAGGGTTTTTATGGAGGTTTCATGACCTAGGCATGATTGGTTCAATCACTGGCCACTGGTGATTAGTTCAGTCTTCAGCCCCCTCCCCTCCTTGAGGTCTGGCAGCAGGGCTGAGGGTTCCACCCCTCTAATCATGCCTTGGTCTTTCTCAGCCACCAATCATCTCAGTAGCAACAAAAGACACTCTTTTGACTCCAGAGATTTCAAAGGTTTTAGGAGCTGTGTGCCAAGAACTGGGGACAAAGACCAAATATGTATTTTTTTGTTATATCACACCTTGCCATCCTTGGGGCTCCTGGGCAGCCATATATGGATATATGCTTGGTAAATATGCGTTTGACCATGGAGAGCATCACTCTCCATTGCTGAAGCCAATAACTGTAGGTCATCCTGGCCTTCTTCCCCGTTTAAGACTTGATCATTCTATTTCCTTAGTATCTTTCACATCCATTCATCTTGGTCTGTCCTTATTGCCTTGGCCCTGGTTCATTCTCACCTGGCTTGTGGTAGAGTCTTCCTAATTGGTCTCATTTCTTCCGGGTTTGCCCCTCTGTCTGTCTGCATCTAGGGCCTCCCAAACAGATCTATCTAAATATGATCGTGTCTCTCCTCTGTGAAAAACCCTCCATCAGTTCTCTGTTGCTTTCAGGGTATAGTTTATACCAGAAGTCACAAATTCACATGCCAGGAGGGGTCCCAAGAAGATGATGTGCAGGCATGGACCTGGGCTGAGCACAGACTCTTAGTAAGCAGAAAGCTCCTGGGTCATTTAGAGGGGCAGCTGTCACCTAGTTCTCAGATCTAGCTGCTTGTTGCCTTGTGATGTCGTCAGATCTTTTGGTTTTTCAAGAGAATCAGGACATCTGGGGTTTTGTAAATGTTGGCAACTATTTAATCTTTTTAATTAATAGTATAGTGCGCTAAATGATACAATTAGAATGTGTGCATTTTATAGTATGACAATTATACTTCAGTAAAACTGATTTTTTAAAAATCGCATTGTACAAGCATAACAAAGTTAACCTCTCCTCACCACCCCAAATAAAAATAAAGTACATGCTAAAAATACACTTCAGCCCTCAGATCCTCATTTTGCCAGTTTCAATCTAAATTTTCGCCAGTTAGGCGAAGCCCTGAGTGGCTGTGCTTTTGCGTGCATCCCCAGCCTTTCTCCCTCCAACAAGTTAGTTGTAGAACTTGATGTTCCCAGAATGCCCTGCTGTAGGCCACTTCTAAGTCTTTGTACACGTTACATCGATTTGGGGTTATCTTGTCTCATTCTTCATCTGCTAAACTATGTCTTTCAAGATTTGGTTCAGATACCATTTTCAGAAAGCCCTCCCTGGTTTCTCCCAAACCTCTTCTAGGCCACTTCCTCTGGGTTTGCAAGGAATGTACCATGCTCCTTACAACTGCCTACATTTCCCTCTAGCTGTCTCATTCACCTGGAAGCCCTTGGCAGGGATAGTGTCCCATTTGCCACTGATTTTCTAGGGACGGGCATAATGTCTGATTCACTATAAGCCTTCCATAAATTACTTATTTTGAATGAATGAATATATCTTAATACACAAAATGCCCAAAGAATTGAGTTACATACTTACCCAGCTCTTTCTAACAGATATATTTTTGCATTATAACGATTCGTGTGCCTGAATGGTGTACTCTGTAAGGGCAGAACATTTTATTATTACCATCCAAATTTCTAGCCCAATACCCTGAAGAGAGATGGAACTCAATAGATACTGTGGAACATCAGTTAATAAGTAAGAACTAATGTACATTTCAGATAATATCAGCCTCTAATTGTGATGGAAAGATACACCGTAATTTAAAATAAATTGATATTTTGGTGATATGCTGATGAAATACCCTCACTAAATGACTGAGGAAGAGGTAGCATTGCCCCTTCTACCACATTAAGATGCACTGGGCTACAAATGGACTCTCATCTTTTGCATTTATATGTTGCTATCCATACTTCTAAGTACTAGCACTTCTGTATCAAATAGAGCTTAGAAATATGTGATTAAGGATGAATGACCAGCCATGTGATCTTCTTGACAGATGTTTAATACAGAAGAAAGAAAATGTTTGCAGACTCACAGAGTCACGGTGCATGGGGTTCCAGGGCCAGAGCCCTTTACTGTTTTCACTATTAATGGAGGCACCAAGGCAAAGCAGCTTCTGCAGCAAGTAAGTCCCCTGAGCCATGGTTGAGAGAATGCAAAATCTAAGATGTATGGATGTACGTGTGTGTATAAATGCCTGTGTGTGTAAACACATACAGATGCACATAAATGCGCAAAAGTCCATGTTGATGATATGCCTTTTGATTACTTGGAAATGTGTTATTCAACGTCGAGATCCTCTCCAAGAATCATCTGATGAATCTTGGTACCACTAGACAAACTACCTTAACCTGTAGAGAAGATTTTTTAATTATTCTTAAGCTATATAAAATACTAGGCTCTAGAATGGTAAAGACCAGAATGAGTGGCCTTCCAACCATATATACGCTTTCGCCCTAATCCTGGACATGGCCTAGTCTTCCTTCTTCACGCAGAGATTAGTAATCAGTCAGAATTTGCACATTAGGTGAATGGAATCTTCTTGTCATCCGAGGAGTTGAATCGAATTCTTAGAGCTTCAGGATGGGCCACATGGGCCAAGAAGACATTTCCTGCCCCTCCGGCCTAAGGCCTTCCTTTGCATGCGGAGCAGCCGCCTTGCTCCCCTCCCCTGGCACCTGACCTTGGCATTTGAGGTCCTCTCCTTTTGGTGGTAGCAAGAGGCATGGAGACCCTGAAGCCTGTTAACCCAAGCCCTGTAGCAGAACTGGCCTAAGCCTCCTTACGCTGTGCCACCTCTGCCCTAGATCCCCCTCCAAAGGATCTTTGGGGCCTTCTGCAGACAGGTCCCCATCCATGGGGGGACTTCTAAGAGTGAGAGCCAGGGACACGGAGCAGCATCTAAAGAGGGAGGGGCATGTCCTCCAAAGGGTGAGACAGGGCCCATGCGTAATTCCTTTTTTTTTTTCCACACTAGAAGCGCTACCCTTGCTTGGTACGGTGGCCTAAAATCCTTGCAGATGATTTTATCCTTAACCCATTTCAGAATTCCTTCTCGGTGCGGCCGGGCGCAGTGGCACTTGTTACTAAAGACTAGCAGGGAAAGGCATAAAGAATAGGCAGAGGCCGGGCGGGGTGGCTCACGCCTGTAATCCCAGCACTTTGGGAGGCTGAGGCAGGCGGATCACGAGGTCAAGAGATGGAGACCATCCTGGCCAACATGGTGAAACCCCATCTCTACTAAAAATACAAATATTAGGTGTGGTGGTGCACATCTGTCGTCCCAGCTACTTGGGAAGCTGAGGCAGGAGAATCATTTGAACCTGGGAGGCAGAGGTTGCAGTGAGCCAAGATCGTACCACGGCATTCCAGCCTGGGTGACAGAGCAAGACTCTGTCTCAAAAAAATAAAAAAGAATTCCTTCTCCTGAATAGGGGTAGACTAAAGGAAGCAATGACCAAGGGAATGGCCCTTGAGCTCCCTCTGAAGTTAGGGTGTATGATGAAATGTAGCTGGGATCATAACATTTGGAGGAATTAAAAACCAACTGAACAATTACAAATAATAAGTGTTAATAAATGGCTCTGTCCTTTAAGGGCACATCTCTAGACAGGCTAACGTTCTGTCCAACATTTTATAACTGACTTAAATAGAGAAAACAGCTCAGATGTCACATTTCATAGATTATCAAACAGAAGCTATTGCCAACGGTTTGTTTTGGTTTTGTTTTAATACATCAGTCCATGTACTTCAGTGTCCACTATCACAAAGCACTGCTGAGTTTTGTAAAGTAAAAGAAAACTTTCCAAGAGCCACCCATAGCAGTCCATTGCTTTATTGTCACCCATGCAAATCAGCACACAGATGTAAAGCAGGACTGAGCAGGGGGTGATGCTGGCCCTCTTGTGGAGGTGGTCCAGAAGCTTTACATCCTGAATTATCCCTGCAGTATTTGCCTTGGCCCCCTTTTGAGTCAACAGCATTGCATCGATTATAGACCAAGGGCTGGGGCAGAGAGATTTGAGTCTTCCTGAGAACCTTCACTTCCACCGCCCTCAGTCCATCACATTCTGCTTTTCCTCCTGGCGAGATGTGTTCACTCTGGGCTTTGCCTTATTGGCAGGGGCCTGAGGAGAAGGGTGTTTGCTTAATCCAGGCCAGATGGTGGCAGCTTTCTCTCATTACCAAGCTACTTCTCACAGGAAGGCAACCAAGGGAGTTTCTTCGCTGCGACTGACCTTTACTCCCTTCAAGTTCACCCTTTTGTAGTAACCTGTACAATATGAGTGAGAAAGAATACATTGGTAAAACTATAATGCCTGTAATCCCAGCACTTTGGGAGACTGAGGCAGGCAGATCACTTGAGGTCAGGAATTTGAGACCAGCCTGGCCAACATGGTGAAATCCCGTCTCCACTAAAACTACAAAAATTAGCCAGGCATGATGGTGCACGCCTGTAATCCCAGCTACTCAGGAGGCTGAGGCACGAGAATCACTTGAGCCTAGAGGCGGAAGTTGCAGTGAGCCGAGATTGCGCCACTGCACTCCAGCCTGGGCGACAGAGGGAGACTCCGTCTCCAAAAAAAAAAAAATAACTATAATGATGGCTCATCTTTATTGAGTTCTCATAACATACCCATGTTACGATTTATGCTTCAACCATAAAACAAAATTAAGATTGCTACTACTACTATTTCCATTGTGTAGATCGGAAAATGGCCTCCAAGGGATTATTTTACCCAATAATTCACAGCTAACAAGTATTAAAGACCAACCTCAGACTCAGGTCTGTCTGGTTCCAGAGCTTTGTCTCAGCTGTCCTGTTTGACTGCATATAGCCAACAAAGAAAACAAGCGCTTTAAGCACACTGTCAGAAGTTTATTTAAAGAAGAATTCCCAGGAACTTAGACCACATGAGAACCTCGCCCTACAAACCTTCCATGAGAAGATGACCGAGTATTTCCAATGTGAGAAAAAGAGATTGTCTTAGTAAATACTAAACTAGGTTATTTGCCCTCGGTCCTGTGTTGCAAGATTACAAAGGGCTAAGTTCATGGAATGAGAAACCTAAAATTTTTAATTCACTAGGAGCTCTCATTCCAGCAGTGGGAAAAATAGTTATGCTGTCTGGGGATTATGAATAAGTTGTGCCGTTGCCTGGAGTGAACATAAATAATCCATTCTGAACATAAGAGAATTCTTAGATCTTCCAAAAAGAATTATGCAATACTCTAGAGTAAATTTCACTTATAAATTGCAGAGCAAACCTATCTGAACACCATGAAAGTCGATTTGTTTTGCATTTAAGTTTTTTCCTCACTCCTCAGTTTGCCTTCACTTTTTCTTTAGATTCTGACAACTGAACAAGACATCAAACCTGTTACCACAGACTATTTTTTGATGGAAGAAAAATATTTTATATCTAAAGAAAAGAATGAATGCAGGAAACAACCATTCCAGAGAGCCATTGGTCCAGAAGAGGAGATCGTGCAAATTTTAAGCAGCTGGTTTCCAGAAGAGGGATATGTGGGCAGGATTGTCTTAAAAACCCAGCAGGAAGTAAGTGTGTCTGGTGCAGCCTACACAGTAACAACTCATTATGTGATTAGCCATTTACCACTCACCGCCTCCCTGACCTTCAGAATTTCTTCTAATTGCAACTTGGTTTACATTCTTAAGTAAATGCGGATGAACAGTTTTCTTCTTCTGCACATATTCAGAATATTATCTCTAAGGTACAGAAATTCAATGTAAGAAACATCCCTTAGGCCGGGCAGAGTGGCTCACGCCTGTAATCCCAGCACTTTGGGAGGCCGAGGTGGGCGGACCACTAGAGGTCAGGAGTTCGAGACCAGCCTGGCCAACATGGTGAAACCCCATCTCTACTAAAAATACAAAAATTAGCCAGGCGTGGTGGCAGGCTTCTGTAATCCCAGCTGCTCATGAGGGAGGCTGAGTCAGGAGAATTGCTTGAACCTGAGAGGCAGAGGTTGCAGAGAGCTGAGAGCGTGCCATTGTGCTCCAGCCTGGGTGACAGAATAAGACTCCATCTCAAAAAAAAAATTTTAAAAAAAGGTTTCTCATGCAAAGAAACTATTCCATTTTAAAAATAAATAAAAACATCCCTTATAAGATAAAGGAAGCAAAGATTCCTTATGCATGTCATCAGCTATGGATCAGTATTTTATTTCTACGTGTGGAAAGACATTGTTGTAAGCGTCACATTACTGTATAATGCAAAACCTGCAGGTATTTTCTATTTTGGGGTCGATTGATTTCCAGTTGGTGCCTGCTGAAGTTTTAGCTAATAGAAGCTTCCGTGCTTATAAGTAAAACAATAATATTTCTTTGAAAATATTCCAGAACTTCATACAAAGTAAGAATAATCTCTTGGCCTGAGTCAGAATTAGTAACCATTTGTATTACATGTGCTAAGATCCCCATGATCATTCCCAGGAAGGATGCACCAATGCCATGCTGACTCCAAACTGATTGGCTCCTATTTGACTTAATTGATGAAGCACTTTTTTTTTTTCTGAATTAGCAGAGAAAACGCTACTAACTTAAAAATGACATATAAGGTCATTTCTCTAGCATAGACAATCATGCCTCGTGACGTGTTGATAATCAAGCAGTTGGGTCTGTTCAACAATTTGATTACATAAATATTTATTGAGCACCTAATATGTGCCAAGCCCTGTTCTGGGCACATGATCTGCTCCTTTGGGGCATGTGATAGTACTTGCCTGATAGAAGGTCCCTCAGGCCCATGCTTGCCAGGGCACAGTGAAGATAATAGCCAATGTTCACCATTATGTGTTACTTTTCACTTTCTAGTCACAGTGAACGAGATCTGAAGCTCTACAGAGCTCTAGCATCACCTCAAGACCCCAGAGCCACTGCCTTCTTTCCCTGACCTTGCCTAAGACGATGAAAGGACACTTCATTTAAGCAAAAAATGTAATTGTCTCCCCAGCCTTCTCTCCCTATTAAGACACACTAATTGCTAAGACAGAGACCAGGCAACCCTAATAATAATTGCTTTATGATAAAATATCAGAGGGCTTAGCTGTACTTTTGAAGCCATCTTTAATGTCTAAATTTTTTCCTGTTCTTAAATTGTCTTGCCTTATTAATTAGCTACATGTAAAAAGTATCCTCTAAGTGGTGTCAGTGAATCAGTAAAATTTTAAACCTCATATTTGCATATGATTTAGTGTTGAAAGCCCTCAAACAGTATGTTGAATGATATAACAGAAACCATTTTACACTTAAAGAAATAGATTCAGAGAGGTGAAATCATGACAGGGTTAGAAGTAGAAACAGTTCAAGTCTATGGCTTCCAGGTCAGTGTTCTTTCCGCCATCCTGTGCTACCCAGGCTGAAATTGTGTCCATCCTTGTGGATCACCCACACTCAGCACCTTGGGAGGAGCAGGAGGCAGTGGGTGGGCTAGAGAGAAGATGGGCTGGCTGCTGAGTGTCACAGGAAGCTTCATTATATGCTCAGAGGAACTGGGAAGGGGAAGGACACCCAAATGCAATTTAAATGTGTATGACAAGCTGGGTGCGGTGGCTCACGACTGTAATCCCAGCACTTTGGGAAGCCAAGGCGGGTGGATCACCTGAGGTCAGGAGTTCAAAACCAGCCTGGCCAACGTGGTGAAACCCCATCTCTACTAAAAGTACAAACATTAGCAAGGCGTGGTGGCAGGCACCTGTAGTCCCAGCTAGTCAGGAGGCTGAGGCAGGAGAATCACTTGAACCCAGGAGGCAGAGGTTGCAGTGAGCCAAGATCACACCACTGCATTCCAGCCTGAGTGACAGAGCAAGACTTCATCTTTAAAAAAAAAAAAAAAAAAAAAAGTATATGACAACAGGCAGTAGAGACCTCAGGAATATGCTTCCAAAAGGCTGGTAAAAGAATGCATTTTGAAGAAAAAGGGGCATAAGTCAGAAGGGAAAGCTAACAAGCTTTTTTTCTGATGAGTAAAATATGGCAAGTTCTCCTTTATATGCCTTTGTTAGGAAATTTTTGAAGTGACTGAAATATTATATCTCAAAAGATAATAAATTTAGTGTATCTAGGTTTACCTGGTGCATAGTGATACCCAAATAATATCCGCCGATTGAATAAATGAATTCAGTACTTACTGAATGCAAGAGGGTAGGTACTACTAGAGGAGATAGATTTGGGCTATAAGTATTTCCATTTATTTTATCCCATGGAACTAATAAGACATATAAGCGGTTTGCCCATATATGAAAATTCTGCAATTGCTATCTGTGACCTCTGATCTCTCCTGCCTGCCTTTTATAATTTTCTTGTCTCCTGGGCTTTCAGGCTGTCGGGTACCACATCTTCCTGTGGTCAATGTGTCCTTTTCTGTTACTGGGTTTGAAACTGGGTAAACCAGGACTCTGTCACAATGAACAGGCCACCTAACTTCTGTAAAGCACACTGCCCTAATTTGTAAAATCTATATAGAAACTACCCTACTTGACTCAAAGAAATTATCATGAGATTCATGTCAAACATGTAGACAGACAATGTGTGCAACAATGCTTAGTAAAAAGGGATATAAGCGAGGGCTATTGTTATTTCGTTCATAACCTGTGGCTTCCAACTAATGTGGCTAGAAACACCTTAAAATAAGCTCTGAGGGAGGCTCAAAGGTGCTCTCTTAAAAGTAAAGCTTAATGCATCATTGTTGGGACATTTTATGTGGCAACTTTTTGGTTTTCTCTGATTTCTTGCCTCCTGGTTTGGGGGACACAGATTATAAATTATGTCATGTGAATTACCTCTAAATCTTGCCCTCTGACTGGTTAAATATATTATGATCAATGCAATGACATATTATTAAGCAAGTTGTAAAACAGTATACATAGGATACAATCTCATTTAATGCAAAAAGAGACAATAGCTCGTCTCTTCCCTCTCTTCCATTATATAATGGAGTATTCATTCATTGGAAAAAATTCAAATGGATTTTTTCACTCATTGAAAAAAGTTAAAATAGATTATATATCTTTATTTATTTAACAAAAAATCATGTAACTAAAGGGCCATGACTGCAAAGGTAATTAAATGATTGGGGCAAGCTTCAGGAGCCAGTCCTTTCTGGCCCTGGTTATAGTTTTGGCGCCACCTGGTGGCAGTTATCTATTCTGACTTTAATTTAATCAATGGGTACAATTCTAGTTGAAACTTCCAGGAGAGTGACAGCAACTCATGGATTCTTCTGGTTAGCTAGCACCATTTCAGTAGCCTGGTCTGGAGAGATGAGGCTACATTTCTGGGGATAAGGGGGTTTTCCTGCCAAATCCTCACTTGCTGAGATGAGGCTGACTACTGTTTACTCACTTTGCCTCTCCTTCCCCTTTATTAAGTCTCCCTCTTGCGAAAGTTAACTAAGTTATCCTCATTTGAAAATGGGGCGGACATAGAACAGCAGCTGCTTGACAATCACATTATATCTAAATTCACATAATTCAAGGGTGTTGCTTTACACAGTCACATACACAAAAATACATTTGAACATCCACAGCAAATGTTTAAAAGGATGTATTACCTAACGACAGTGGGGTATTTTGTGGAGATTTAGGTGGGAGAAGGAGAAAAGATGAGAATGGGAAAAGTTTGGTTTTTCTTGATACACTTCTGTACTGTTTGAAAATTTTTAATAAGATACATCTATCTGTAGATACATAATTCACCAAAAGCCAATTAATCTAATTCTCATAATTACTGTGAATTTTGTCAAAATTTGTTTCAATGTGGCTTACCTCCAGCCATTCATTCACCCTTGTCACTGCGGTTTTCTTCACCCAACCTGTCAATTTCATGGTTTACATTTCAGATGTCTAGCATTTCTGAAATGCTCAACGTCTGTGGAAATGGGTGGGCTTTCTTTTAAATGCAGTTTACTGTGTTCTTATTTGGCTTTTGCTACTTGGCAAAATGGTATATTGCCTTTCTACAAATTTATCTACAGTCAACTCGGACTCTCAAAATCCACAGGTAGGCTGGGCACAGTGGCTCACACTGTAATCCCAGCACTTTGGGAGGCTGAGGTGGGCAGATGACAAGGTCAGGAGTTCAAGACCAGCCTGGCCAGCATGGTGAAACCCTGTCTCTTTTAAAAACACAAAAATTAGTCAGGCATGGTGGCGCACACCTGTAATCCCAGCTACTCAGGAGGCTGAGGCAGGAGAACTGCTTGAACCCAGGAGGCGGAGGCTGCAGTGAGCCAAGATCATGCCACTGCACTCCAGCCAGGGCAACAGAGCAAGACTCCATCTCAAAAAAATAAAAAATAAAAATCCACAGCTAATAGGAGCAGATAAATTGGCTTGTTATGGATCTGTCAACATCATCAGAAGCACAGTAGTTTCTTCCTCTCAGAAGACATGTATATCCTTTTAGAACAGTTTATGAAATAACATAGTATATGAGATACTAAGCTAAGAAGTTTCTACATCACCAAGATACAAGCTCAGATTTTTGCTAGATTTGTCTGTCTTTATTCTGCATAAACCTATTATTTACTCATATTTTTTTTTACACATAGAACCTAGAAGAGAAAAACATTGTTCAAGATGACAAAGAGGTGATCTTAAGCTCAGAGGAGGAGAGTTTCTTTGTCCAAGTGCATGATGTTTCTCCAGAGCAACCTCGAACAGTCATCAAAGCACCCCGCGTCAGCACCGCACAGGATGTCATTCAGCAGGTAAAAGCCTCTCCCTTCCTCAACTCAGTCCTTTCCTCAGCATAAATTACTGAAACACATGTCTGTGCACTGACGGCTCATTTTATGAGTGAAGTTCCTAAACAACAGGGACCTCAAAGGGGACTGTGTGCCTCTTAAGGCTGGGAAATTGCCTTATGTGGTGGCTCATGCCTGTAATCCCAGTTTTAGGAGGCGGAGGCAGGAGGATCACTTGGGAACAGGAGTTGGAGGCTGCAATGAGCTATGCAGCCTGGATGACAGAGTCAGGCCCTGTCTCTAATTTTAAAAAATGACCGACCCAGTGGCTCACACCTGTAATCCCAGCAGTTTGGGAGGCTGAGGTGAGCAGATCACTTGAGTTCATGAATTTGAGACCAGCATGGCCGACATGGCGAAACCCTATCTTTACAAAAAGTACAAAAATTGCTGGACACGGTGGCTCACGCCTGTAATCCCAACACTTTGGGAGGCTGAGGCGGGTGGATCACCTGAGGTCAGGAGTTCGAGACCAGCCTGGCCAACATGGTGAAACCCTATCTCTACTAAAAATACAAAAATTAGCTGGGCTGGGTGGCAGGTGCCTGTAATCCCAGCTACTTGGAAGGCGGAGGTAGGAGAATCGCTTGAACCCGGGAGGGAAAGGTTACAGTGAGCCAAGATCGCGCCATTGTACTTCAGCCTGGGCAACAAGAGCTAGAGTTGTCTTAAAAAAAAAAAAAAAAAAAGTACAGAAATTAGCCAGGCATGGTAGTTTGCACCTGTAGTCCCTGCTACTCAGGAGGCTGAGGTAGGAGGATAGCTTGAGCCCAGGAGGCAGAGGTTGCAATGAGCCGAAATCGTGCCACTTTACTCCAGCCTGGTCTTAAAATAAAAACAAATTTAAAAATTTTTAAAGCTTGGAAATATTAATTCAGTCCTTCAGCAGACACTTAAGTGTCTACAGTGAGTCTGGATCTCTATAGAGCATTGATAATAATGGATTCAGGAAGTGGCTCTGCAGTGACAATGTCATGGTCCCAGAAATACCTGAGCCACTGACTATCTCTCAAGGATCCTACAGAGGACAAGTGGGAGGCCTACTTTGATCCTCTCCCCTCCTCTAAAGCATGCTTCTCTGAGAGTTTACATGGTTTCAGAGAAGTTTGCTTCCTTCATAGCCTTGTTAGGGTAGGCATTCATCAAACACCTATTTGAAGGCATACAACACGATTAAGAGCACAGACCCTAGATCAAGCTGTGTTAGGTTCAAATCCCAGCTCTACTTCTTACTGAGACCTGGAGTAAGAGCTCAGATCTGTGCCTTCGTTAGTGTGCTGGTAAACCAGCTCTTTGTAATGTAAAAGAAAAAGAAAAACCCTTATTTATTTCTTTTGTGTAAATGCCCCTACCATATCTGATTTCATCAGCCTATTCCCGTTGGCTCCAGCGAAACACATAGACAATATGGAGACAGTATAATAGTACTTTCCTTGAAGATTAAGTATATGTAAGATGTTTAATACAATGCCTAGCAAATGGTAAACATTACTTAGGGGTTACTTGCTGTTCTTTTTTTTTTTTTTTTTTTTTTTTAATTTATTTATTATTATTATACTTTAAGTTGTAGGGTACATGTGCATAACGTGCAGGTTTGTTACATATGTATACTTGTGCCATGTTGGTCTGCTGCACCCATCAACTCGTCATTTACATCAGGTATAACTCCCAATGCAATCCTTCCCCCCTCCCCCCTCCCCGTGATAGGCCCCGGTGTGTGATGTTCCCCTTCCTGAGTCCAAGTGATCTCATTGTTCAGTTCCCACCTATGAGTGAGAACATGCGGTGTTTGGTTTTCTGTTCTTGTGATAGTTTGCTAAGAATGATGGTTTCCAGCTGCATCCATGTCCCTACAAAGGACGCAAACTCATCCTTTTTTATGGCTGCATAGTATTCCATGGTGTATATGTGGCACATTTTCTTAATCCAATCTGTCACTGATGGACATTTGGGTTGATTCCAAGTCTTTGCTATTGTGAATAGTGCTGCAATAAACATACGTGTGCATGTGTCTTTATAGCAGCATAATTTATAATCCTTTGGGTATATACCCAGTAATGGGATGGCTGGGTCATATGGTACATCTAGTTCTAGATCCTTGAGGAATCGCCATACTGTTTTCCATAATGGTTGAACTAGTTTACAATCCCACCAACAGTGTAAAAGTGTTCCTATTTCTCCACATCCCCTCCAGCACCTGTTGTTTCCTGACTTTTTAATGATCGCCATTCTAACTGGTGTGAGATGGTATCTCATTGTGGTTTTGATTTGCATTTCTCTGATGGCCAGTGATGATGAGCATTTTTTCATATGTCTGTTGGCTGTATGAATGTCTTCTTTTGAGAAATGTCTGTTCATATCCTTTGCCCACTTTTTGATGGGGTTGTTTTTTTCTTGTAAATTTGTTTGAGTTCTTTGTAGGTTCTGGATATTAGCCCTTTGTCAGATGAGTAGATTGCAAAAATTTTCTCCCATTCTGTAGGTTGCCTGTTCACTCTGATGGTAGTTTCTTTTGCTGTGCAGAAGCTCTTTAGTTTAATTAGATCCCATTTGTCAATTTTAGCTTTTGCTGCCGTTGCTTTTGGTGTTTTAGACATGAAGTCTTTGCCCATGCCTATGTCCTGAATGGTACTACCTAGGTTTTCCTCTAGGATTTTTATGGTATTAGGTCTAACATTTAAGTCTCTAATCCATCTTGAATTAATTTTCGTATAAGGAGTAAGGAAAGGATCCAGTTTCAGCTTTCTACTTATGGCTAGCCAATTTTCCCAGCACCATTTATTAAATAGGGAATCCTTTCCCCATTTCTTGTTTTTCTCAGGTTTGTCAAAGATCAGATGGCTGTAGATGTGTGGTATTATTTCTGAGGACTCTGTTCTGTTCCATTGGTCTATATCTCTGTTTTGGTACCAGTACCATGCTGTTTTGGTTACTGTAGCCTTGTAGTATAGTTTGAAGTCAGGTAGCATGATGCCTCCAGCTTTGTTCTTTTGACTTAGGATTGTCTTGGAGATGCGGGCTCTTTTTTGGTTCCATATGAACTTTAAAGCAGTTTTTTCCAATTCTGTGAAGAAACTCATTGGTAGCTTGATGGGGATGGCATTGAATCTATAAATTACCTTGGGCAGTATGGCCATTTTCACGATATTGATTCTTCCTATCCATGAGCATGGTATGTTCTTCCATTTGTTTATGTCCTCTTTTATTTCACTGAGCAGTGGTTTGTAGTTCTCCTTGAAGAGGTCCTTTACATCCCTTGGAAGTTGGATTCCTAGGTATTTTATTCTCTTTGAAGCAATTGTGAATGGAAGTTCATTCATGATTTGGCTCTGTGTTTGTCTGTTATTGGTGTATAAGAATGCTTGTGATTTTTGCACATTAATTTTGTATCCTGAGACTTTGCTGAAGTTGCTTATCAGCTTAAGGAGATTTGGGGCTGAGACAATGGGGTTTTCTAAATATACAATCATGTCATCTGCAAACAGGGACAATTTGACTTCTTCTTTTCCTAACTGAATACCCCTGATTTCTTTCTCTTGCCTAATTGCCCTAGCCAGAACTTCCAACACTATGTTGAATAGGAGTGGTGAGAGAGGGCATCCCTGTCTTGTGCCAGTTTTCAAAGGGAATTTTTCCAGTTTTTGCCCATTCAGTATGATATTGGCTGTGGGTTTGTCATAAATAGCTCTTATTATTTTGAGGTACGTTCCATCAATACCGAATTTATTGAGCGTTTTTAGCATGAAGGGCTGTTGAATTTTGTCAAAAGCCTTTTCTGCATCTATTGAGATAATCATGTGGTTCTTGTCTTTGGTTCTGTTTATATGCTGGATTATGTTTATTGATTTGCGAATGTTGAACCAGCCTTGCATCCCAGGGATGAAGCCCACTTGATCATGGTGGATAAGCTTTATGATGTGTTGTTGAATCCGGTTTGCCAGTATTTTATTGAGGATTTTTGCATCGATGTTCATCAAGGATATTGGTCTAAAATTCTCTTTTTTTGTTGTGTCTCTGCCAGGCTTTGGTATCAGGATGATGTTGGCCTCATAAAATGAGTTAGGGAGGATTCCCTCTTTTTCTATTGATTGGAATAGTTTCAGAAGGAATGGTACCAACTCCTCCTTATACCTCTGGTAGAATTCAGCTGTGAATCCATCTGGTCCTGGACTTTTTTTGGTTGGTAGGCTATTAATTATTGCCTCAATTTCAGAGCCTACTATTGGTCTATTCAGGGATTCAACTTCTTCCTGGTTTAGTCTTGGAAGAGTGTAAGTGTCCAGGAAATTATCCATTTCTTCTAGATTTTCCAGTTTATTTGCGAAGAGGTGTTTATAGTATTCTCTGATGGTAGTTTGTATTTCGGTGGGGTCGGTGGTGATATCCCCTTTATCATTTTTAATTGCGTCGATTTGATTCTTCTCTCTTTTCTTCTTTATTAGTCTTGCTAGTGGTCTGTCAATTTTGTTGATCTTTTCAAAAAACCAACTCCTGGATTCATTGATTTTTTGGAGGGTTTTTTGTGTCTCTATCTCCTTCAGTTCTGCTCTGATCTTAGTTATTTCTTGCCTTCTGCTAGCTTTCGAATGTGTTTGCTCTTGCTTCTCTAGTTCTTTTAATTGTGATGTTAGAGTGTCAATTTTTGATCTTTCCTGCTTTCTCTTGTGGGCATTTAGTGCTATAAATTTCCCTCTACACACTGCTTTAAATGTGTCCCAGAGATTCTGGTATGTTGTATCTTTGTTCTCATTGGTTTCAAAGAACATCTTTATTTCTGCCTTCATTTCGTTATGTACCCAGTAGTCATTCAGGAGCAGGTTGTTCAGTTTCCATGTAGTGGAGCGGTTTTGATTGAGTTTCTTAGTCCTGAGTTCTAGTTTGATTGCACTGTGGTCTGAGAGACAGTTTGTTATAATTTCTGTTCTTGTACATTTGCTGAGGAGTGCTTTACTTCCAATTATATGGTCAATTTTGGAGTAAGTACGATGTGGTGCTGAGAAGAATGTATATTCTGTTGATTTGGGGTGGAGAGTTCTATAGATGTCTATTAGGTCTGCTTGCTGCAGAGATGAGTTCAATTCCTGGATATCCTTGTTAACTTTCTGTCTTGTTGATCTAATGTTGACAGTGGAGTGTTGAAGTCTCCCATTATTATTGTATGGGAGTCTAAGTCTCTTTGTAAGTCTCTAAGGACTTGCTTTATGAATCTGGGTGCTCCTGTATTGGGTGCATATATATTTAGGATAGTTAGCTCTTCCTGTTGAATTGATCCCTTTACCATTATGTAATGGCCTTCTTTGTCTCTTTTGATCTTTGATGGTTTAAAGTCTGTTTTATCAGAGACTAGGATTGCAACCCCTGCTTTTTTTTGTTCTCCATTTGCTTGGTAAATCTTCCTCCATCCCTTTATTTTGAGCCTATGTATGTCTCTGCGTGTGAGATGGGTCTCCTGAATACAGCAGACTGATGGGTCTTGACTCTTTATCCAGTTTGCCAGTCTGTGTCTTTTAATTGGAGCATTTAGTCCATTTACATTTAAGGTTAAGATTGTTATGTGTGAACTTGATCCTGCCATTATGATATTAACTGGTTATTTTGCTCGTTAGTTGATGCAGTTTCTTCCTAGCCTCGATGGTCTTTACATTTTGGCATGTTTTTGCAATGGCTGGTACCGGTTGTTCCTTTCCATGTTGAGTGCTTCCTTCAGGGTCTCTTGTAAGGCAGGTCTGGTGGTGACAAAATCTCTAAGCATTTGCTTATCTGTAAAGGATTTTATTTCTCCTTCACTTATGAAATTTAGTTTGGCTGGATATGAAATTCTGGGTTGAAAATTCTTTTCTTTAAGAATGTTGAATATTGGCCCCCACTCTCTTCTGGCTTGTAGAGTTTCTGCCGAGAGATCTGCTGTGAGTCTGATGGGCTTCCCTTTGTGGGTAACCCGACCTTTCTCTCTGGCTGCCCTTAAGATTTTTTCCTTCATGTCAACTTTGGTGAATCTGGCAATTATGTGTCTTGGAGTTGCTCTTCTCGAGGAGTATCTTTGTGGCGTTCTCTGTATTTCCTGGATTTGAATGTTGGCCTGCCCTACTAGGTTGGGGAAGTTCTCCTGGATGATATCCTGAAGAGTGTTTTCCAACTTGGTTCCATTTTCCCCCTCACTTTCAGGCACCCCAATCAGACGTAGATTTGGTCTTTTTACATAATCCCATACTTCTTGCAGGCTTTGTTCATTTCTTTTTCTTCTTTTTTCTTTTGGTTTCTCTTCTCGCTTCATTTCATTCATTTGATCCTCAATTGCTGATACTCTTTCTTCCAGTTGATCGAGTCGGTTACTGAAGCTTGTGCATTTGTCACGTATTTCTCGTGTCATGGTTTTCATCTCTTTCATTTCGTTTATGAACTTCTCTGCATTAATTACTCTAGCCGTCAATTCTTCCACTTTTTTTTCAAGATTTTTAGTTTCTTTGCGCTGGGTACGTAATTCCTCCTTTAGCTCTGAGAAATTTGATGGACTGAAGCCTTCTTCTCTCATCTCGTCAAAGTCATTCTCCGTCCAGCTTTGATCCGTTGCTGGCGATGAGCTGCGCTCCTTTGCCGGGGGAGATGTGCTCTTATTTTTTGAATTTCCAGCTTTTCTGCCCTGCTTTTTCCCCATCTTTGTGGTTTTATCTGCCTCTGGTCTTTGATGATGGTGATGTACTGATGGGGTTTTGGTGTAGGTGTCCTTCCTGTTTGATAGTTTTCCTTCTAACAGTCAGGACCCTCAGCTGTAGGTCTGTTGGAGATTGCTTGAGGTCCACTCCAGACCCTGTTTGCCTGGGTATCAGCAGAGAGGCTGCAGAAGATAGAATATTTCTGAACAGCGAGTGTACCTGTCTGATTCTTGCTTTGGAAGCTTCCTCTCAGGGGTGTACTCCACCCTGTGAGGTGTGGGGTGTCAGACTGCCCCTAGTGGGGGATGTCTCCCAGTTAGGCTACTCAGGGGTCAGGGACCCACTTGAGCAGGAAGTCTGTCCCTTCTCAGATCTCAACCTCCGTGTTGGGAGATCCACTGCTCTCTTCAAAGCTGTCAGACAGAGTCGTTTGCGTCTGCAGAGGTTTCTGCTGCTTTTTTGTTGTTGTTGTTGTTGTTGTTGTGTAGCTGTGCCCTGTCCCCAGAGGTGGAGTCTACAGAGACAGGCAGGTTTCCTTGGGCTGCTGTGAGCTCCACCCAGTTGGAGCTTCCCAGCAGCTTTGTTTACCTACTTAAGCCTCAGCAATGGCGGGCGCCCCTCCCCCAGCCTCGCTGCTGCCTTGCCGGTAGATCACAGACTGCTGTGCTAGCAATGAGGGAGGCTCCGTGGGCGTGGGACCCTCCCGGCCAGGTGTGGGATATGATCTCCTGGTGTGCCTGTTTGCTTAAAGCGCAATATTGGGGTGGGAGTTACCCAATTTTCCAGGTGTTGTGTGTCTCAGTTCCCCTGGCTAGGAAAAGGGATTCCCTTCCCCCTTGTGCTTCCCAGGTGAGGCGATGCCTCGCCCTGCTTCAGCTCTCGCTGGTCGGGCTGCAGCAGCTGACCAGCACCGATCGTCCGGCACTCCCCAGTGAGATGAACCCAGTACCTCAGTTGAAAATGCAGAAATCACCGGTCTTCTGTGTCGCTCGCGCTGGGAGTTGGAGACTGGAGCTGTTCCTATTCGGCCATCTTGCTCCGCCCCCCTTGCTGTTCTTATTGTATGATAACTTGGTTAATATTAGCCTTCTTATTCAGTTGACTTTGAATTCCAAAGGGCCCAGACTTACGTTTCTTTAATTTATCTTTGTCTCCCCTAAAAGGATTGCACAGTATCTGGGGCAGAGTTGGCCCTCACTAAACATTTTATGAATTAATAAATGCATCAATGAAAGACATTCTTATATTAAATGAAAAGAGAGATCAGTTGACTTCTAAAATTCTTTCAACATCCAAGACTCTGTGATAGAGATAGCCCAGCGGGACAGAGAGGCTCTTGAAGAGCAAGATTCTATTCCTCACAGGCTGACTTTCATGTCTATGAGCTTTGGTACATGCAGAAAATCTGATTCAGACCTTTGTTACTATTATAGCTGTGTATATCCTAGAATCTGCTTAACCTGTGTTAAGTTTAAGCTTCCTCGTCTGAAATTCGGGATAACACCTAAATCATAGACTATTGGGAAGCTAAATGAGGTGATGTGGGAAACTGCATTATAAGCTACAAGTATACAACTGCAAAATGAACTGGATGAGACGATCTGAAGATTCCCTTCATCTCTAGTCTGGGCCATTTTTCCACCTTAAAGTTTCATATAGAATGAATGCCAATGTTGGAGATTCTGTATCTTTATTCAGTTGATCATAACTTACCTTTCAGACCTTATGCAAAGCCAAATATTCCTACAGCATCCTGAGCAACCCCAATCCGAGTGACTATGTGCTTCTGGAAGAGGTGGTGAAAGACACTACCAACAAGAAGTCTACCACACCCAAGTCCTCTCAGCGGGTCCTTCTGGATCAGGAGTGTGTGTTTCAAGCCCAAAGCAAGTGGAAAGGTGCAGGAAAATTCATCCTTAAGCTAAAGGAGCAGGTGCAGGTAAAGTTTAAAGTTATTTGTCTCTGTTCATAAGTTATCTGATACTCATAATCACACTGTAGCCAGATCTGGAAGCTGGTGAAATTTAAGAGAAAGTTTCTGAGTCAAGGAATGGAGTTAGGAGAAAATTGTTTGGCTTTGTTTTCACTGTATGGAAAAACATGTGGCCGAACTTGCAGTTAAGCAGTCCTAGAGGGGAGCTCCTCAGCCCTACTCTCCAAAGCTCTAGAGAGAAGAGGAAGGCGCTCTTCTGAAATAGGGTCATGAGACTGAGGAACCGGAGTTTAACCTAATACCAATGGAAAGTTCTTTGTTCCCACAGGCATCTCGAGAAGACAAAAAGAAAGGCATTTCTTTTGCAAGTGAACTCAAGAAGCTCACCAAGTCAACTAAACAGCCCCGAGGACTTACATCACCTTCTCAGCTCTTGACCTCAGAAAGTATCCAAACCAAGGAGGAGAAACCTGTGGGTGGCTTGTCCTCCAGTGACACAATGGATTACCGACAGTGACTAAGGGCAGCATGTTTAACCCAGGTATAGTAAGTCATTGCACCATCCTGGAACAGGGCTTAACTTATACTACTTTGTAAGGCATAATTAGTAGGATGTCGTTTATCTTTTCCAACAGGAGGATGCCCCTCGAAGGCAGGTAGGCATAGGACCTTAAAACAGGAAAAGGACTCTGAAGATATGTGTAACGTGATGTTCTACTGAGCACTGCCTATAAAGAAAACAGGAAAGAGGCCGGGCGCGGTGGCTCACGCCTGTAATCCCAGCACTTTGGGAGGCCGAAGCAGGTGGATCACCTGAGGTCAGTTCAAGACCAGCCTGACCAACATGGCGAAACCCTGTCTCTATTAAAAATACAAAATTAGCTGGGCATGGTGGTGTATGCCTGTAATCCCAGTTACTCAGGAGGCAGAGGCAGGAGAATCGCTTGAACTTGGAAGGCGGAGGTTGCGGTGAGCTGAAATCACATCATTGCACTCCAGCCTGGGCAACAGGAGCGAAACTCCATCTCAAAAAAAAAAAAAAAAAAAATATATATATATATATATATACACACATATATATACACACACACACACACATATATATATATGTATGTATGTATGTAATGTAACTTGAGCTTTTGTAATTTTAGACCTTCTTACTTTGTAGATAAGCAAAGGTCCCAAGAAGTCAACTTGCTCAAAGTACTATGACAGCCTTATTTCATCAGACAACTGTCTTCATTATTAATAACTGACAGGAACATTCTTCAAGGCCTCTATGGATCATCCAGCTTTTATTCTTTTGGATTTCTAGTTTTATTGCTGTTCTAATTTAGGTTTGATGTAGCCTCAACAACCTCATCTCCTTCTGCCTCAATTAAACAATAATCTGGCAACCAGGATATGGTTAAAAAGAAAGCAAAATAACATAACAGCCTCAATCTTGAAAATGCATTAAATTTACTGCTTGATAGTCACATAAACTTCATTTTATCTTAAATTACTTACATGAGACCTGAATAAAAGCATGCGAGGGAACCAATGTTTCTCCTTTTCACTTAGTTTCCTAATGAACCTAAGGGTTCATTAAAGCCAGCTTTTCACCTGTTCCATGGTAGTTCGCAAAGATCAACAGCACAGTGAAAGCATTGCTGCTTACGTCACAGAGCTTCACCATCTGCCTTTATGACAATGAGGACCTTCTCATACAAAACTGCCAAACTGCAGAAACTCACTATTAAAGAACTCAGTGATGCCTCTTAACAGAGCCAGATTTGACTTACAACAGCCCAAAAGAAGGCCCAATACATTGAGACCATGTTTCCACATTTAAAGAGCAACTCCTAAAAGAACTGGTGTCCTATATTACACTCTGCAGTGGTCAAAATTTTCAATATTGTTTTCCATATCCAGCAGTTAGTATAAATCATAGGTGTGATATTATACACGCCTCTGTAACTTCTGTAATGAGGTGAAATTACACTAAAGCTGGCAAATTGGTCATATACTGGTCTACATATAAAGAGCCCTCTATGTGCTACAAGATTACTTCTTAAGTACAGAAGAATACAACTCCATTAGAAATTTGACTTAAAAATAATATGCCTACTGTAAGGAACATTGCTAACTGCTTATATTTTAGGAGACTAGGGAAGGGTGATTGATAGTGATTTAGATGATTGCCTTAGATTCTATTGTCCTGTAGCAAGTATTTATTTTTTCTGACCAACGGACTCACATGACATTCTTTTTTCTTCTTCTAAGCAAGCAGATATTTAGAATCATTCTGTTGACTTCACAACTTTGCTTAAAGCTGGGGACGGCTCGGCCGGGCGCAGTGGCTCATGCCTGTAATCCCAGCACTTTGGGAGGCCGAGGCAGGTGAATCACGAGGTCAAGAGATTGAGACCATCCTGGCCAACATGGTGAAACCCTGTCTCTACTAAAAACACAACAATTAGCTGGGCGTGGTGGTGCGTGCTGGTAGTCCCAACTACTTGGGAAGCTGAGGCAGGAGAATCGCTTGAACCCGAGAGGCGGAGGTTGCAGTGAGCCGAGATTGCGCCACTGCACTCCAGCCTAGCGACAGAACGAGACTTCGTCTCAAGACAAAACAAAAGCTAGGGAGGCTTCTCTTGTAAGTCACTGGTGCATCTATGTGAATTGACATCCCACGTTATGACCTCCTTTACAATGGTCTTTTCAAGAAAGAGCACTTGTAAAAGAAAAGAAGAAAAGAAGGGCTCATAAGAAAACAAGTTTAGGGTTTAGGGCCAGGCGCAGTGGCTCATGTCTGTAATCTCAGCACTGTGGGAGGCTGAGGTGTGTGGATCACTTGAGGTCAGGCGTTCGAGACCAGCCTGGCCAACGTGGTGAAGCCCCGTCTCTACCAAAAAATATAAAATTCCTGTAGTCCCAGCTATGCAGGAGGCTGAAGCAGGAGAATTGCTTGAACTTTGGAGGCAGAGGTCCAGCCAGACGAGAGGGAGAGAGCAAGCGAAAATAAAGAAAACAAGTTTAGTATTTTTGCCACTTTCTAGGAACATAGTATTTCATATTTGTTCTAAAATCCCTTTTAAAGTTTCAATAATCTACCAATTTTTAAATAAGAATGTATTCATCTTATTATCTGAAGTAGTAGTTAGTTGAAGGAATTCCACCTTAAAGTTGAACAGTTTATTTGAATGTGATTTTTTTGAAAAAAGAAAACTTTCTAAAGAATGTGAAATATGTCTAAGGCAGAAATAACCTGATGTTCTACTTCCTAGAAACATCATGTTCTAACATTGTGAGTACAGAGGAAACAGTCTCTTCCCCAAACCTAGCCACTAGAGCTGTGGCTGGAAAACTCTGAACCCTTGCTATACCATAAGTGTTTGTTTCTTCATTTTCAATATTCTAATAAGCCTCTGTATACAACATTACAGGTGAAGATCTTCCAGCAAGAAAAAGAGTGAACATGGTGGAAAAAAATATAATTTACTTATTTTCATCAGACTTAAACTGGAAATTGATGATTTCTGAACTGAAGTCTTCACACATGTGAGATCCATGCTGAGGAGAAGCAAAATGGCACAGGGCTAGTTGCCACTAACCAATTTACGGATGAATGAAGCAATGAAGCCCAGGGGACTGCCACTTTATAAATGTCAGCAGTTGGAAAAATCATCACGAATTGACTTAGAGCAAGGGTCAGCAAGCTTGTCTGTAAAGGGCCAAACAGTAAATATTTTAGGGCTGGGGGCCATAAAATATGTTGCAACCACCCAATTCTGCTGTTGTAGTGCAAAAGCAGCCACAGACAACACATACATGAAGGAACGTGGCTGTATTCCAATAAAACTTTATTTATGGACACTGAAATTGGAATTTCATATATTTTTCACATGTCACAAATATTCTTGTTTTGACTTTTTTTCAACCATTTAAAAACGTGAAAACTATTCTTAGTTCAGGGGCCATACAAAAACAGGTGGCAGGCTAGATTTGGCCCAAGGACCTTAATTTCCCAACACAACTAGGAGAACTGGGAACAAGGGGCACAAAGATCTGAAAACAAGAAAGGAAGTTTAGCCATACATTTTATGGCTGAGAATGGAAGCTTTGGAGCATTTCAAGTGTAAATATGTCCTATAATGTAAGAGTCATTAAAATTCAATTTAGTTCCTGTATTGTGTACCACAATGCACTCTTCTTTAGGATTTTTTATCTATAGAAATAATATTGGGGTTTTTTTTTTAAGGTAATTGCTTATTCAGTTAATAGGGTTGCTTTAAAAAAGGTTATTGCTTAATCACAGATTACTCATTTTTGGTTTTCAAAATTAGAATGATGTATAATTTAATATCTGCTAAATTGCAATGTCTTAACAAGAAACCTAACAATTTGTTGAAGCAAAAGTAGATTGAGTTGGTGTTTAAGGTAAATTTATTTATTTTACAAGGGTTGTACTGACACTGTACGTATATATTTATTATACATCGCTCTTGATATTGCCATGGATTAGAAGCATTAGTAGTTCTCGGTACTTGAAGACAAACTTCTAAAAAGAAAATATATGCTCTGAACATCTGAAATGGGCTAGACTTTCAAGTAAAATCGCTTCATTTCTGATTAACTGAAGAGCTATTGATCCAAGTCATACTTGCCATTTAATGTAAATTATTTTTAAATTTTGCTGTACAAAACCATCAAGTAAGTGTAAAGGATTCTTCATATTCTTGGTATGAAGCAAATTATGAGTTTTAAACATGAAATATGTATTCCTCTAAAGTAAAACCCAAACTTTTATCTTTCCATTGGTACCTCTGAATTTTAAGACTTTTCTTCAAATTACAAAACACAAAAACTCCTAAACTTCACTTTGAGGAATTTTTTTAACCAATTATAAAAATAAAACCATCCCCATGTGTTTCTTGCATATTCTAAAAACAGAAGTGTTAAAAATACACCACACAGGCTGGGCACAGTGGCTCATGCCTGTAACTCTAGCACTTCGGGAGGCCAAGGCGGGCGGATCAGGACAGAGAACGAGGCCATCCTGGCCAACATGGTGAATCCCGATCTCGACTAAAAATACAAAAATTAGCAGGGCGTGGTGGCGCGTGCCCGTAATCCCAGCTACTCGGGAGGCTGAGGCAGGAGAATCATTTGAACCTGGGAGGTGGAGGTTGCAGTGAGCCAAGATAGCACCACTAACTCCAGCCTGGCAACAGAGCAAGACTGTCTCAAAAAAAAAAAAAAAAAAAATACACCACACAGCTTTCATGTCATTGAAAGTTCTTACTGGGTCAAAGCCTTAAGGCTAGAACTACTATTTTCTTGTCAACAGAATGCAGGCTATTCCAGTTTGATGTAATCTATACAATAGTACAGGTTTAAGTCAAATTAGTCTGTAACAAATGCACAATGCTGCTCCATTTAAAAAATATTCCGGAAACACTTTTTATCAAGCCTCTATAAGTGAACATACCAGTTTGCCCTACCATGTGTTGAAAACTGAGTTACTGGTCTAAGTGGCTAGAGGTCAAATGAAAACTGTGCAGAGTAACAAGATGAAAAGACTGGTCTCTTTAGGTTTATCATTTGGTTCTGATGCTTTCTAAGCGCTGCCCCACTCCTTCTCCATGACCTTTAACACAGGTGTCTATTTTACAACATAAATCTGAGACTGAAGTTGAGACCAGATTGTTTAGCAAGTGAGAGAATCCAGCCTACTGCCTAGGTTGCATCCCAACTTAGTTATTTATCACATTTTGAGGTGAAAGTACATACTTCATTGTATTTGATCTTTGGGATTATAGAAAGAACACATTGTTTTAAAATGTAAAGAGTTGGCCGGGCACGGTGGCTCATGCCTATAATCCCAACACTTTGGGAGGTTGAGGTGGGTGGGATCACCTGAGGTCAGGAGTTCGAGGTCAACATGGTGAAACCCTGTCTCTACTAAAAATACAAAAATTAGCTGGGCGTAGTGGTGGGCACGTATAATCCCAGCTATTGGGGAGGGTGAGGCAGGAGAGAATTGCCTGAACTCAAGAGGCAGAGGTTGCAGTGAATGGAGACTGCGCCACTGCACTCCAGCCTGGGTGAAAGAGCAGACTCCATCTCAAAAAAAAAAGAGTCTAGTCTACTATTACACACAAATGGCCAGCACAATCTGATGTTAGCCAAAAATATTAAAGTTTTATTTAAAGCTTTATCTGAATTACACAGCTATATTGGTATGCCAAGTAAAAGAAATTATCCTAAATAACCACTATGACTATACCCATTACCATTTCACACTTTTTAGGCTACCAGAAATCTGGGTAGCAAACTCTTATCATTAAAGTTGATGTGCACAAGAATCTAAATATGCAAGTTGGGTTCATTACAATATTTTAAGACGCATCACTAAAAGTGAAGAGAAAGGAACATGAATTCTGTCACTCTGTTCAGTGATGCCAAATGTGTAGGAAGTAATGATCCTATCTAGGTAGAAAGTGCCCTTTGAGGGGTAAAGCTTCTTTTCATGTCATCGTTAGCAAGTAAAAGTTATTTACAGATTCTCCAGTTCGGAGTAAATATGAAGTCTAGACTCAACAAAAGTTGAGTTACAAGTTACTTGTTTTTAATCAAACTTGCTTTCATAAAGGCCACCCATCTCAATGGCTCTGGAGACATTGGCAGCTCTTTAATGAAAGTGGGCCCTCTATGATATGTACCAATTTACCTTTTGCTAACTACATCTTCCCCTTCCTTTCTTCTCTCCTCTTCCAATATCTCTATAGACTTCTGTCCTCTGCCCAGAGACCCAGAGGCCTTGCTTAATTCTGAAAAGTAATCAGGGCTTCTTACTGGCCCAATAAAATTGAATTAACTCTAAAACACAAAGCTCCACATCTATGCTCCCATGCCAATAAAGAAGAGTAGGATTTTCCTGGCTGGTGTCTTTGATCTTATATTGGCAGCCTACAGGGAAAGTGCTCTCACGGTGAAAGTCTCTGACCCCTTTTCAGTTGCTTATATATCAGTAGTGAGGTCAGAAAAGATGTACCTGGGACCCCAAAAAAGTTAGAAAGAAAAGGGAGATTGCCTCTTACACAGAGTCTAGACTTGGGTCAATATTCCCCATGATCCACTGTTAATAATTTATGTGTTCTCTGCCATCTCTATGTTCAGCTTCCTAAAAGCAATCCATAGCTGATGGCTATGGATTCTGACATAGGAATACCTGAAATGAGTCCCTTTGAAACACATACTGAGTCTCCATGATTACCAAGCTATTCTTTTATTTTTTTGAGGCAGAGTCTCACTCTGCTGCCCAGGCTGGAGTGCAGTGGTACGATCTCGGCTCACCACAACCTCCACCTCCCAGGTTCAAGCGATTCTCCTGCCTCAGCCTCCCAAGTAGCTGGGACTACAGGCGTGCACCACCATGTCCAGCTAATTTTTTTTAGTAGAGATGGGGTTTCACTATATTGGCAAGGCTGGTCTTGAACTCCTGACCTTATGATCCACCTGCCTCAGCCTCCCAAAGTGCTGGGATTACAGGTATGAGCCACCGCACCTGGCCTACCTATTCTTATACATCTCTTAGATTCAAAACATACTATGCACAAGCCTGCCACCAAACAGTCCTCTGAAACCTTCCCTATTACAGATGACATAGGTCTCTAAACTTTTGACACAAGTAATTCTAACACTGAATTGGGTACTGTCACATTTTTCAAAAGCGCTATGTGGATGATTTGACTCAACATGGAAGACTGAGGCTATGTCTTACACTCATTATTTTCCACTCCACTCTTAAGTGCCAGCATAGTGCTAAGCACACAGTAGGTGCTCATTATTTGTCTAGTTAAAAAAAAAATTAAGGCTGTAGCTTAATATAGCCTCAGGATATGTGCATGCCTGCGTGTTTGTGTGTGTGTGTGTGTGTGTGTGATTACTCATAACTACATTTAGTTCTAAAAATAAAATTAATCAATATAAGCTTATGTAAGTTAATGCACAAATATATTTCCTCAAATTCACATAGGATACTCAAATATAGATGTATAATTTTGTGGTCCCACTGTGATTCTCCATATGTATAACGAGAAAATTAAAGGCATAATACAGCTGTGAAATAGCTGATGAGTTTCTATTTTTAGCTGATTTTTCACCAGAAGTATAGTTTCTGCTGCCAAAGTAAAGTATAAATGTATTTGTATATGTTTGGAAAATAAATGATTTGTGACATGTATTGGTCACTTGTGCTCTGATGGGGATAGACCCTTTGGTTATCCACATATTTATCACATTCCTGGACTTTGTTTTATATCTAAAAGGTGGACTAAAAGCAAATATTCATATGCTGAATCATACCTTTCTCATTAAATAATCAAGCCTTAAAAAATGTGACCTCAGAACCACTTTTAAAAATCATATACAATATGCTAAAAGACTAACATTCACTGTTAAGCTCGTATCCTCTCACTCTGCTGGAATGGTAAAGGAATTTTCTACTTTAGTTTACTTTATGCGAAAAAAGAGCTCTAAGCTCCAGAGTAAAGTAACTGGCTGCTATGACTTCGAAACAGTAAGAGATCTCTTTAGTTGGACTGCTGTGCTTTTTTTAAAAAATTCTCATATCACAAGAACAGGAAGCAGAAACAAATGGCTGCTTTATTCAACTATTTACAATACAGAATATTTGTAACTTAGTCACTGAAACACGCATTTCTTAGGCCACTCCTAGAATATGGGAATAGCTGTTACATAAAATACTGTTTTATAATTACGTTAAGAAGAAAAAGCATTTTACCTGTTCCAAGAGGGGGAAAAAAGCTCCTCATTGAGTATCCTTTGTCCCTAGAATAGAATGGTGAAGTCTTGGGCCTGGTTCTTCTACCGTAGAGCAATTCTTCCCCAGTCACCCTCCAGGGAATGATAGAAAATGTGAAGAACTTCAGAGACTAGAATCATATTCAAACTTTCCTTGAAAGTAGCTATAATGAACACCAATACCTTTTTTAAAAGGCCAAATTAGGTAACTTAAGTGGATCATCCAGCAAAAGCCAATGAACCTGAATACCGGCTATTTTTTTCTTTTCTCAAAAATCTTCATAAAAATATATTAACTCAAATTTAGAATGCTTCTCATTTCCATCCACAGTATTGCAATGAAAATATTTAAAGAGTATTTAGTTATAAAAAGTAGCTAAATGTCTTCTCATGGTCTTGATTTTTCTGTGCTCTCTGCCCTAATTTTAATATAGCAACTGCACTTCAGTAAGATCCAGTCCAAAGATCTTTTTAAAAAACTATAATGCACGTGAAGCTTTTAAAAGGCAGCATCATTAAGAAAGTAATTTCCAAATACTGGGTAGAAAAAAGGCTTTGACCTCCTTGATGAAATGCCATATTCAGAATAGGGGCAGAACCCCGTGCCATGCCAAGGGTCATTCTTCCTCCTCTTCCTAGTCATTCTTAGGAAGCTTTCCTTGTATAAAAAGAAAAAGTCCTAAGTTAACAACTCATCTTTATGTACATCTGCACACACAAGTATACAAGAAAGTCCACTGATTTCATTCCTCTACTAGTGTAGTGATGTTTTCAAATATTTTGTGAAATCCAGAGGCAATTCAGTAGCAACTTCACTGGAGTATCTTTTGATTAGTTGATTTAAATCTTCATTCAAAAATGAATCCCCCTGTAAAACTTTACCCTGGGAAAATATTTAAAGTATGAGTTAGAAATTACTTATGCTATAAGCTAAAGTCAACCTGTGAACAAAGTTGAAAATGGCAACAGCTGACACCAACACATGCAACACAATGACAGATGCTTGGTAACGTCTTGGACATATCCTATATTGAATGAAACAGTTTCATGACCATCTCTGTAGAATTTCAACCTCAAATATCCATCCTATGATGAACTCCTAAACATTAAAAATAAAAATAAAAATAAACTGCCTATAAAATAACTAAGCAAACTGGAGTTAGAGTTATTGAGATACATTGGTTTCTATCTCTTCTTTTAAAAAAATGAAAAATATCCCATACCTTTATTTTGGGGTTTGAAGATTCAACAGGAGGATTGAATGTCATTTCTGCCATGCTATATGCCTCAAAAAGTTCAGCAGCAGATCTAAATCACAAACACAAATGTAAAGATACCACCACATCTGTGTAACTCAAAAATAATTAGATTATACTCAGAGAATGATTCATTCTTAACCCATATATTAAGGTATAAGATAGTCCTGCTTTTGAAACTAACCAACCAACCCAGTCACTTAACAAATTCTAAATTCCCACGTAATGTCAACATTATCCAACTAAATCCACCTCAGAGAGGTTTGGTATACATTAGCAATACAGGCATAGACTCCAGAGAGAAAGCTAAGCTGAAGAACTTCAGTTCAGTGTGATCAAATCCCAACCCACTGATAATGCAACTGAGTCTATCTTAGTCATGGGAGCCAGAGGACTGAAGCATGGAGTCATCTTCCATAGACTTAGAACACAGCTCAACTCTTTGCTACTGGCCTGGATAAAAAACAAGGAAAGGCCATTCAGGACAGAATACATGTCTATACCCATGGCGTGTAAATGAATCCTTAATGACTTGCAATTAGTTCGCACTCTCCAAAACAGATAGGCAAGGGCCTACGAGGGTAGCAATTAGGCTCACATCCCAATACCCATTCTCCAGAAGCCCACTATGAGTCTCCTTTCTTAAGCCTTTGGGATAAGCCCATTCCTCATGCTTCTCCACAAAGGAAACATCTTTCCTTAGCAAAACTGCTAAGGAAAACATGTCATAAAATGATTATGAAGAGTGACAAAGAATTGTTTTCTTCTTTTTTCCTCTTTTAAAAAACAAGGCTGTTGGGGTGAAGACTGGGGACAGGTGAGAAGTGTGAGGGAAGAAAAAGTAAATGGCCATTTTATTTAATAAGGACAAAAGTTATCTCCACCCTACTCAGAAGGAAAGCGTTCATGGAAAACTGCAGAGCTCTTGCCTCATGTAGAGGAGGCAGCAAATGACTGACTACTGTCATGTAAAATACAAGCCAATGTCACCAAACCTCCCAGTATTTCAAGAAAAGCAGGAAATGTGAATTTCAGATGAATTCTTTCAATATTTAAAAGACAGCAACTAATTCGATTTTTTTCAAACTCTTGAGGCCAGAAAAATCAGCCTGGCCCAAAGGTCACCAATCTGAGATCTCTGAATTATAGAAACCAATGGGCTTGCAAAAGGAAAAAACCTACAGCAAGATATTAATTCTGGGTAATAAGTACACTGTAAGGTGCTATAGTTTGAATGTGTCCCCTCCAAAATTCAGACATGGAAACTTAACAGTCAGTGTGATGGTATTAAGTGGTGAAAGCTTTAGGAGATGAAAGCCATGAATGGGATTAACCCATTTATGCCTACTACTGTCCTAAGCTTGTAGGAGTTATTTATATCCTACTGCTCAAGGTCATCACCCAAGGTCTGATTTTTCACACACACAAAAATTTGCCACCTCTGGCATAAATGGGTTAAAGTCTTTATAGAAGAGGCTTCATGAACTTAAGCTGTGGCCCTGCTCCCCTTCTGTCCTGTCTGCCATGTGAGGGTGTAGGGTTCCTCCCCTCCAGAAGACGCAGCAACAAGACACCACCTCAGAAGCAGAGAGGCGCCCTCATCAGTCAACCAAACCTACCAGCACCCTGATCTTCAACTTCCAGCCTCCAAAATTGTGAGAAAATAAATTTCTGTTCTTTTTTTTCAGACAGAGTTTCGCTCTTGTTGCCCAGGCTGGAGTGCGATGGCGAGATCTCGACTCACTGCAACCTCCACCTCCCGGGTTCAAGCGATTCTCCTGCCTCAGCTTCCCAAGTAGCTGGGACTATAGGAACCCACCACCACGCCTGGCTGATTTTTGTATTTTTAGTAGAGATGGGGTTTCACCATGTTGGCCAGGCTAGTCCTAAACTCCTGACCTCAGGTGATCCACCCGCCTCAGCCTCCCAAAGTGCTGGGATTACAGGTGTGAGCCACCGAGCCTGGCCCTCTGTTGTTTATAAATTACCCAGTCTTAGGCATTTTTTATGGTACCATAAATGGACTGAGGGATTTTTTATACCATTTTCTCTCTTTCTCTGTATAACTGAAGTATTTCCTGTCTGTATGTAAAAAAAGGTAATTACTGGCTGGGCGCAGTAGCTCATGTCTGTAATCCCAGCACTGTAGGAGGCCAAGGTGGGCAGATTACCTGAGGTCAGGAGTTCGAGACCAGCCTGGCCAGCATGGTGAAATCCCATCTCTACAAAAATTACAAAAATTAGCCGAGCATGGTGGCGGGTGCCTGTAATCCCAGCTACTCGGGAAGCTGAGGCAGGAGAATCATTTGAACCTGGGAGGCGGAGGTTGCAGTGAGCCAAAATCGCACCATTGCACTCTAGCCTGGGTGACAGAGCGAGACTTCGTCTCAAAAAAATAAAAAAAGTAACTATTATTTTTTCACCTTTCTGTACTTGTGAAAATTTTCTAAATCAACAGTTCAGGGAAAAGAAGATTCTTTTAGGAGGACTTTTTCCTCATCTGGGTGTGAGGTGGGTGCTGGAAGTACCCATCCAAGCTGCTTACAGGTCAGAAGGTAGTCTGCAAGGGCCAAAAAAAGAAACAGGTGCCCTTCTGGATGGCAGTGTCCCAAAGCACCTCTTTTCTTCCCTATCCTCATTTTTTTTTCTCCTCTTCTTGCCCTAACAGGACCATTCAGAAAAAAAAAAAAAGAGAGAGCAAGAAAGCAAGGAAACTTAATTTGGTTGACTTGTGTTTTATCTTCACATGAAGCACCTATAGCCATAGATTATTCATTGTTGAACCTGAGTGATGGGGGGCATATGGACATTCACTATACCATTCTACTCTCCTGTATGTGTGAAACTTTTCATGATTAAAAAAAATGTTTTTCAAGTTGAATGACATAAGAAGAAAAAAAATGTTTTAAGTGATTAACAAAATCATAGCATGTTTTCTTTCAGAACAATTCAGGAATATGAAGCAAGACCAATCCAGATACCCAACTGGCACTTTACATTTTGTAATATATTACTTTATAAAACAGACTTCTCATAGTAAGTGGCTACCAGCTGAATTTTGTAGTTTTAGAATAAGGCAATGCTAAATATTACCTTCGACTCAACTCTGGTTTGAGTGCTCCAGAGCCTTCAGAAGGTGCTCCAGCGATCAGGTGGGCTGCAAATCTCTGCACTATGGGATGATAATGCCTCTGAAGGGGAAACAGGACAATCACATTTTGCACAGGTCAGTCCTTTACAAAAAAACACTAGCCACAGCAAAGATTTTCTTAAATAAAATTACACCAAATTTTTTTTTCATCACCTATGTACAGTATATGTAATTCATTAGAAGCACATAGCCACAGAAATATTATCTTTGCTCACAGGATTAAAACACAAATCAAGTTACCAGTGAAGTAGTTTATCTTGCTTTTACAATATAAATAGAAAAATCAAAAAGCAATTCCTCTTTCCAAGTGAAAAAAGTTAATTTACAACAGGTTACCTGCCACTTCTATTTTCTACAAGTCTCACTCTAATGTTGTCCACACTGTAGGATCACTGTATAGGTGAAACCATCTTGAAACAGGGCTTACTAAAGTCTCGTAGGATAGGACTCAACAGAAATGCACCTGCTAACAAATCCTCTGAAGAGTGTTAGGGAAAGATTTCAATAAAGGGAAAGATTTCAGTAAATCTTCCACAACCTCACCCTACAGAACTGACAGTTTTCTGCTTCCTTAGAAAATGTACCTTAACAGCTTAAAAAATAGTAAGAGCAAAGTAAAATGTAGCATACTAACACAGGAATTCTAAAAAAAAAAGCAGCCCCAGAACAAAATATAATTAAGTACTCTGGCAATAACAACTATTTGAAGAAAAACTGGAAAACAATTGTTCACACACATCCCCAAAAAGAAAAAAACGAGGGCCATTCTTACCCGCAGAGCGTGTAGTTCCCACAGAGCAGTGTTCTGAGCATTGCAGTATTCAGGCTCATCCAGTTCAGGGAGGAAAACTCCACTTCCCTGAGATTCACTGTCAAGCAGTAGATCTGTTTTGGGGAAAGTCTGCAAAAATGTCACATAAAAAGAATTGGTTAAATTAACATTGTTAATGTAAAAGGTGTTACTTGTTTTTTAGTTGTATTTGCATTTAAATTTATAGTTGTATAAGAAGAGCTTTAGCTCTTTAGGTGTAAAGTCTTTACACCTAGTTTTAATAAAAAACAATTTTAAGTTTATATCGTAAGAACAAAAGTTGCAAAAAAAATTTTATCTTTGTCTTTAAAATGTTATCTTGCAAAAGAAAACAATATTCTTTTCACCTTGCAATCCCACTTTTAGAAATCTGATAGAAATAATTACATCAGATAAATACAAAAAGATATTCACTATAGCATCATTTGTAATAGCAAAAAAAGAAATAACCTATATCAAGAGAAATAGAAAAACCAGACTGCCTACATTTGAATATCACTTCTACCACTGACTGGCACTGCTACTCAAGACAAGACACTTAACCTCTCCGGACCTCAGTTTTCCCACATGTAAAACAGGAAGAAGAATAGTAGCTACCTCAGAGTTATGAAAATTAAATTTTTGTAAGGCATAACAGTGGAAGGCACATAGTCAGAACTATGTGTTTGTTAAGCAAAGAACTAAATAAACCTTACATAGACATTAAAGAGATAAGAGTAGTGACATTATGTGTTTACCACAATTAAAATGCTAAGGTTAAAAAAGTGGTAGAATATATAGCATAATCCTCTTTCCATTAAAATACAAAGTTGTGTTGTTTCTATGTGTATGTGTTTATATATGAACTTTAAAAGACTGCTGGAAAAATACCCACCAAATGATAAATGGACACCCAGCTAATGACACTCTTGAGAAGTGTCAATAGGTCCAAATGCTTTTTTTCAATTTCATATAATTCTTTTGTCACCTGATTTTGTTACAAGTGTGAATTACTTCTGTAATTGAAATAATATAAAAAGTGGGAAAGACATGCATCAAACAAAAAAAAATCACTGCATTATAAGAACTTAGCTCTGTTCATTTGTGTCACTACTTACATGCATTAATATTCTGGTAGTTGCTAAAATGCCAATACTTGAATTTGGAAGAACATGAAGAGCAAGGGTACAAAGGCGTTTGATGAAGGCAAGAGCTCGCTGCTGAGAAACTTGCTTTCTGCGCTTAGTTAGCATGACATCAAGGCACTGGAGTACAATCTCAACACCTTCATTGGTAGCACCTAAAACAGCAGACATATCCCTCAGAGCTGTTCTCATTACTTTTTCATTATGCAACTGGACTGAACTTCAGATAAACCCAAGATAAACTTTTGTACCTGTCCCAAACCATTTCTCTAATCAATGAGGTAGTGCTATATTGCTAAGGAGATACAGCGGGCTATACTTACTGCATCTCCAGTCAATTCCAGAAGCTCTTTCTCCAAGTCTTACATAAGATTAAATACAGATGCATGGCACTGGCAAGTCAGCATTTTATGTACCTGTTCCTATTTCTCATTTGTCTACAATGACTGGTCATAACATATTCTTAAAACATAAATACATATAAAAGAAACATTATCTAAACATACATACCTGCATGTAATTTGAATAGTGTTTTGTAGAGGTGTGTGTAGAATTTCATTGGATCAATATTCAGAACATCACCTTTGAAATGACAACAAACACCAATTAGGTATGTTGTAGCATTCAAAGGTAAGGCAAACAAAACTTGAGATTAAGAAAATATCTTACCTTGTCCAGAAAGAATATGAAAAGCAGTCTGGACACAGTGAAGACTTTCTTGATAGCTTAGGTCCTTTAAAAAAAAGGGGGGGGGGGGGGGGGGGGATGGAATATTAAGAATGATAATTACCATTTATATCTTTTAAAAAGGCCTTTAAGGCCAGGAGCAATGACTCATGACTGTAATCCCAGCAATTTGGGAGGCTGAGGCAAGCAGATCATTTGAGCCCAGGAGTTCCAGACCAGCTTGAGCAACATGGCAAAAACCCATCTCTACAAAAAATAGAAAAATCAGCCAGGTATGGTGCCACACACCTGTAGTCCCAGCTACTCAAGAGGCTGAAGTGGGAGGATCGCCTGAGCCCCGGGAGGTCGAGGCTGCAGTGAGTTGTGGTTGCACCACTGCACTCCAGCCTGGGCAACTGAGTGAGACCCTATCTCAAAAAAGAAGAAAAAGACCTGCAAAGGTTAGCTTTAAGATAACCTAGTATGAGGCAGATTGACAGGGTGACTACAGTTTACAATAATCTATTATCTATTTCAAAATAGCTAGGAGGGAAGAATTTGAATGGTTGTCACATAAAGACACATATTTAAGGTGACTGATATCCCAAGTAAAATCTTTACAAACTATACTATACAAATATATTTAATTATCACATACACCCTGAAACCATGTACATCTATTATGCATCAGTTAAAAAACAAAGAAAACAGGTCAGGCAACCCTCCTGTTTAAAACTCTCCAATGTTTGAAAACGTTCTACATCTTGATTATGGTCGTAATCATATGATCATAGGCCTTTGTCAAAATTCATAAACTGTACATCTAAAAGGGGTGAGTTTTACTGTATACAAAATATATCTCAATAAACCTGACAAATTTTTAAAATAGTAATTACCATTTATATCTTTTAAAAAGTAATTTATTACTACTTACACCAGACTCGATGAGAGTATGAAGAACTACTAACAGATCATCAAAAAATTCCACATTTATAAGGTGAGCAAACCTGGAATCAAACAAAACTTAATCAATGAACTAAAAGCAGAAATAAAATTGGTAGAAATTAAGCTTGACTCTAAAACTGTATTTTTAATATTCTTTATTTCAAAATGTTAGCTATGAAAGAGACGGCAATTATTGATACTTTTCATTAATTCAGATTGGCCTAGTCAACAATTCATGCACCATTGAACACTAAACTCAGTAGAAACATATAAGGCATTGAACAAACCAAAAATATTTCAAAAATCCTTCTGCACTGAGAAAGAAATTACCAGAAGCAAACAACTTCCTGAGGAAAAGTTTACTAGGTATCCAGCAGGATCAGCTCTAAGACAACAGGTGGTGGGAAGACAGATGAGGAAAGATTCTGCTGCTTACAAGAATATGGACCTTATGACAGCTTTAAGGATAAAATGGAAAGAATACTGGATCCTTAATTACCTGCATGATCCTGGGTAACTCACTTCACTGTCCCAGGTCTCTATTTGTAGAAATAACTGAGACCACACAAGAGGGTAAAAAGGAATCATATGAGCTGCTAAATTTGAGAGTTACTCCATATACTATATTAGACACTGAAGTAGGTTAAAGTCAGGATATCTCTTCAATATTAGTGAGGAGTCTTTGATCTATGTAAATCGTAGAAGAATAAAAGACCTTATGAGTGATATATTCCATGCGTATTAGTACAACTTTTTGGAGAAGCAATTTGGCAATTATTTATCAAAATTTAAAATGAGCATACCCTCTGATCTGGCAATACATGCACACATGTGCATGAAGATATACACATACACACACACACACACACGCGCGCGCGCGCAAGTATTTCCAGTGCAAATAGGGGACTGACGAAATAAAGTACAATATATCTATAAAATGGAGTATTATAAATTTTTTTTTTTTTTTTGAGATGGAGTATTGCTCTGTCGCCCAGGCTGGAGTGCAGTGGCGCCGTCTCGGCTCACTGTAAGCTCTGCCTCCTGGGTTCACGCCATTCTCCTGCCTCAGCCTCCCAAGTAGCTGGGACTACAGGCGCCCACCACCACGCCCAGCTAATTTTTTGTATTTTTTTAGTAGAGATAGGGTTTCACCGTGTTAGCCAGGATGGTCTCGATCTCCTGACCTTGTGATCCACCCGCCTCGGCCTAGTATTATAAATTTTTTAAAAATTAAGTGATATATATGTGGTAAGGGAGAGGTACCAAAAGTAACTGTTTACAAAACCAAAAAAAAAGCAAGCTACAGGACACTAAACATAGCATGATTCCATTTGCATGAAAGATGGCAGGCAGGCGGGGTGCGATGGCTCATGCCTGTAATCCCAGTACTTTGGGAGGCCAAGGCGGATGGATCACCTGAGGTCAGGAGTTCGAGACCAGCCAGGCCAACCTGAGGAAACCCCATCTTTACTAAAACTACAGAAATTAGCCAGGTGTGATGGCACATGCCTATAGTCTCAGCTACTCGGGAGGCTGAGGCAAGTGATTGCTTGAACCTGGGATGTGGAGGCTGTAGTCAGCTCAGATTACATCATTGAACTCCAGCCTGGGCAACAGAGCAAGACACTATCTCCAAAAAAAAAAAAAAAAAGATGGCAGATGGCATGCAGACAGACTACATACATATATAGCGGGGGAGCTTGCAATTTTAAATTGTATATTATTTTGCATTTTTAAATTTTAAATGTTTTAAATGAGCATATATTATTTTTTAAACTTTTTTAAATAAAGGAATTAGTCATTAAAAAACAAATAGCTGGGTCGAGCATGGTGGCTCATACCTATAATCCTAGCACTCTGTGAGGCCAAGGCTGGAGGATGACTCACTCAGGAGTTCAAGATCAGCCTGGGCAATATGGTGAGAGCTTGTCTCTATTTAAAAACAAAAACATCAGGTCCTACACAATGTAGGAATAATCCCTTCTCTGATTAGCCTCTTTGAAGATTTTCAACCACAAGGACCATATCACCATATAAGGAAATGCATACCATTGCCAAATAGCTCCAGTTATTAGAAAGTGATTTCTTATGATGAACAGAACTTGCCTTTTCTATATCTTCTAGCCATCAGTCCTATTTCCAACTCTATTCCTAAAGCTGTGCTGCCCAACAATGGTAGCCACTAGCCACATGTGGCTATTAGGCACTTAAAATGTAGCTAGTCCAAATTAAGACACAAGCATAAAATATGTGTTCGAAAACATGTGATGAAAAAACACCAAACATCCCATTAATGTTTAATATTGTGTTAAAATACTTTAGATAAATCCAGTAAAATATATAAAAATTAATTTCATGTGTTTTTTACCTTTTTAATGTGGCTAATAGAAAATTTTAAATTATATATGCAAGTTCACATCGTATTTTTACCGAATAGCAATGTTCTACAGGATACCACCTCAAAAAATTGTGGAACGCTATCATGACAACCACAACCCTTACTCTAGCTCACATCCTGACAAGGCCATTAGTGTTGAGTGAATACACAAAAAGATCTATCTTAGCAGAAACAGATTACACAGAACTAGAGAAATGATGTACAGCCAGGTTAAAATAGACTTAAGAGTCATCTACATGATCCACTCAAACTATGACGATAGGCAATTGACTACACAGTGCAGAAAGAGTCAAGAACTGAGAGATTTAACCTTAGGAACACCTCGAATTGAATAGGCAGAAAGAAGGAGTTGGTAAAGGAGATTTTAAAAATAAAAGGTTTGAGATGAGAAAATCAAAAAAGCCCACTGTTATGAATAGCTTCAAGGAAAGGATGGTGACAAACAGAAAGGAATGAGAACTGAGGATAACGGGCCATCATTAGGGAACCCTCTAAAATTCTTTGGTCTTTGTTTAGAAAGAATCTAAAAGATTTCAACCTACACAGCCCTTACTTGGCAAGACCTTCTAGAACTGCTGGCAGGAGAGGTGACCTCTGGGCCTTCTTCAATATTCTGAAGTAGGTTACAAACACAATATTCAGAGTCTCTGTGTGCTGGCAGAGGAGACAGACAAAATGACTTTAGGATACCCTGGTATGGTTTCTACTGAGCGAGCATAACTACGACTTCAACAGGTTAAACTTCTTTTTCCCTACCCGTGCCTCCCCACAACGCAATCTTTGAAATTTTTAACAAAACAGAACAAAGACATACATCCTGTGACTTCATAAAATTAGCACTGATCACATCATAGTTTTCCACACACCACAAAAGTCACACATCTAAGCCTCATGAAAGAAACCAAAATTACACAGCTACAAGCTGAAACAATAAATTTCTAGTTTAAACAACTTAACACATTTTAAAAGCATAACAGAATATGAAACTGCCTACCAGTTTAAGTTTTTTCTCAGCACTCTCTGAAGCTTCTGCCTCTCGAAGCTCTCGCTCTAGTTTCTCTTCTGCTTTCTTCCACTGAAAATAGATTGAAAAAAAAAATCTAAGAGTATATACCACAGAGTGAAAAAAGCAGAGGCAGAATACGTAAATGTCATAAAACACATACAGTAATACCACATATTGTCTATGAATGCAAATATAAACAAAAGTAGAGAAACATGGACTGGAAGTATACACAAACCAAATTAAAGATGGTGTCTCCTGGGAGGAAAGCAGAAGAATGAAATTGGAGACAGAAAAGAAATTCCTACTCTCTAACATACGGTTTCTCTCTTTTCCAGGAAAAAAACTAAAGTAAATCTATTAATATTTGCTCACTCTAAATAGTAGACATCTGGGATATGCTATCATTTTCTGTAATTAAAGTTCTTCAAACGAAAGGAAAGAACATGTTGAGCCCAAAATAGTTAAATCACCTATAACTTGGAAGCCAGTCACCAACAATACTTCCCTAACATATTTACATACAATGCATCAAACCAGATACTATAAAGAAATTCAATAAAATATCCTTTTTCTTCTACTTCCTAATGCTGTAAGAGCAGTACATGATAATTTCTAAGCTGCCTAAGGCACAGGGAACTGAGAAATTGTTTCCTTCTCTCATGAGAAGTTGTTAAAGAGCTGCCATGTTCTTACTGGTCTTTGTTTCCCCACCACATCTATAAACATGCTCTTCCTAACAGAGCTATCCAACGTGCATTAGGATAGTATGATATAAATAGTTAAAATATTTATCTTTTTTTGTTCACAATTATTAAGTCTATTTTGATACTTCCATCATGTTTTCAAACTTAGACCCATTCAAACATGAATATCCCGAGATTACTTTTGTTTTTAAAAGCAACTTGATCACTCTAATAAACTGTTTAGAAATGTTCAGAGCTGTGATAACAGTAATAGTGATGATGGTGGTGGTAGTAAAAACTAATGTTTATAAAGCCTGCCAAGTGTTTTATAAGCATCATCTCATTTAAACTGCACGATTACCTGCAAGGTAGGTACTATTAGCCCCATTTCTCCAAAAAAAAAAAAAAAAAAGTTTCCAAACTTTCAGTAAATAAACAAGGGGCTGAAATTTCAACCCAAGTTTAAAATATAAACCAATAAAGAAACAAGATTCAATTAACAGAAACTCACTTTGCTGCCAACTTCATGTGAATGCATCTTTTCTGTTAAGTAAGGAATCTGTGTATCACAACTCTAAATTGATCTAAAAAGCCAAAGGATAAAAGCCAGCATGGCAAAAATATCTTTTCATCTATTGCTCTCCTTGCCAATCACTATCAGTTAAAATTGATTTAAGAAAACATTTTTTTGCAGTAACTGGGAAAGATAAAATTCTCTAAATGATATATTTCAAAACTTGTATATTTATGATTTAACTGATTTTTACCTGTGACTATAAGTTTAAGATCAAATAAACAGAAAAATTTAAATGAAACAAAAGGGGAAATAAGTCAAACCTTTCTCTGCATTCTTGATAGAGATTTTCTCTTTTCTTTGAAAGTCATAAATTTTTTTGGTTTATTAATGTCTTCTGTATCTTTTTTCACTTCTACTTCCTTGATTCTTAGGCATAAAAATGTTTTTAACATCTAATATTGAAAAAAACCACAAATATACAGCTTAATATTTATATTGCCCTCAAAAACTTTACACAGAAAAGTACTTGACAGTGTTATTTCCCTCATTCAAGAAAAAAAACCTTCAAGCATCTTTTATAACATTTTACACCAAGTTCTTTTATCTGTATGCTATATTCAATAACTTGTGTCTATGGAAGGACAGGAGCAAATACACAAAAAGGACACTAGCAAATACTAGCTAAATATACAAAACTTTCTTTGCAGTTTAATGAGTATGAGGAAGAGAGAACACATGCAAACAGGATGACAAAGAGAAAATAGGCCAGAAAAAGGTTTGGACCACTATGGGAGAAGAAGATACACAAACTGCTGGGCTCTATCCCCAGAGTTTCTGATTCAGTAGGTCTGAGTTGAGCCCCAGAATTTGCATTCTAATTCCCAGCTGATGCTGGTTCGGGGACGAAAATAAAAATTATTGCTTTATGCCACTCAAAAATTCAGAAACTAATTTAGAAACTGGTGTTTTGTGTGATACAGCAAACTTCTCATACTCAAACACTAAGAACAAAAGGGGTTTAAAATGCTACACTTTCTCTGGATGAAATCACCCTACCAACCTCCTGCAGGCACAGAAGCATTCCTGGAAAAAACCTTGAGAAATACAGGTTTGTATTATTTTGACGTTCCAATATGCACATTTGGAAGAAAGCTGAGTTTTTGAGATTAGAGGGCTAAAAGCACAGAACGAAACAAGGAATAACTAAAGGCATAAAGAGTGAACCTGAAGTCATTCTAGGTATCAGAAAGATCAACTCTGAATATTCTGTAGGTACTGTATGCGCTCAAAATATCACCTACCAAGGAAAAGTAACTCCAAGTCAAAGGATGTGGTTTTTATTCTAGCATCACGAAAGTTAAAGAGTTCTCCTATGGCTGAGTTTCATGTTTAAGCCTTATCTGATTGCTCTACAGTTCTGAGTAAAGATGCTAAATATGTTCTGTTACTTTCATTCAATGTTTATAATTTTAGCAATTCAACTGAAATCAGTTTTAAGAAAATAAAAAGGGATCTGATGCCAAAGGAAAACTGTGAAATCCAGAAATAAAATGGTAGAACAGCTTAACACCCAAAACTGTATTACTAAAAACAAATTAAAATATCTAAGATCCCAATGAAGAAAACTATAAAATTTCACTTAAGAACATAAAAGTCTTAAACAAATGGCAAGATACAATATTCTTGAACAGAAAAAAATCAATTCTGTAAATACTTTAATTCATCCAGACTAATCAATACATTGAATCAATTCTAATCAGATTCTCTGTGTGGGCTATTTTGAGGGAAGGAAGTGAAAAATGGATTTTAAATTGCCTGGAGTAATATACTGAAATAAATAAGAATATTTTGGAGAAAAAAGAGTAGTCATGTCTTTTATCAATCATACCGTTTCTGATTAGTATCACTGTACCAGGTACCCAAATATACTATAGATATAACACAAAAATTAAGCAGCATTTTATATCAGCAGAAAAAAATGGTGATGAAATAACTGGCTGTCAAATTATTTCAAATACATACATATTTAATATACATTAAACTATAAAATATATATTCACTACATACATTAAACACAGATATTAAATCTGTACTCATACCACACATATAAAGATGTCAAATGGCTTAAATATTTAAATATAAAAATTAAAATTAAAAATCTTAGAGAGACTCCGTAAATTGGGATTGAGGAGACTACGTGCATAACAAAAAATATATCTCCATATATAAGGCTCAATACAGAAGTAAAAGGCAGAGTAAAAAAGAGAAAAATCTGCAACATATGTAACAAAGAGTTAATATTATTATGTAATACAAGCTCCACAGACAGTTTTGTTTCTTTTGTTACTATTTTATTCCCAGGACCTAAAAAAAGTGCCTGGCACATAGCAGATATTTATTAAAATGAGTATGTACTAAAAACTCATCACAAGTCATTAAGACAATTTAAGAGAAAAATTGACGAATAATAAGCAGTCTGGTAGGTGAAAAGTTTATATATATATAAACTACCAGACTACCAAAGATTAAATAGTAACATTCTGAGCAGGTCGGAGGGAAATGACACTCCTAGCAGGAACACAGTGATTAAACGTTTTTGAACAACAGTTTGAGTTTGTAAACGTGATTACTGCTAGATCCAGCATCTACATTTTATAAGTTTAATTCACAAAATACTCACACAATATTAAAAAATAGTAAGGCCAAAATGTTCTCAACACTGACTGTGGCAGCAAAAATCTAGAAAAAACTCAGCTGTTCATCAATTAGGGCACACAATGGAATACTCTGGTAGGCACTAGAAAGAATGAGATAACCCTATATGTAAGTTCACAATATAGAAAATGAAAACTGTTCTGGAACAGTTTTCAAAGTATAAGCCGATTTTTTATTTTAAAATATAAGCAAGTATATATGACTATATCTGCATAGAAAAACACCTAGAAGGATAAATACCAAACTGTTAATAGTATCAAACATTTCAGGAGTTAACATGTTAAACACTTAAAGAGCTTGAATACTTTTTACTTCATATGCTTATAAGGAATAAATTCCTCATAACAACTGAAAGTCAACTTTGTAATTTAAAAACAAAATGCAAAGTAAAAAAAGAAAGGCTCACCTCTGGCCTAACTTCATAATTTCTGCCCTTCACAAAACCAGAAATCACTTTAATTACACCAAGAGAAGCTTGGCCTAATTTATCTTGCTTAAAGAGTTTCTTTACAGCTTCACAACACATTTCAGATATCTGAAAAATAAAATGTCACACTTAACCAGCGTTTCTCAACCTTAGCACTACTGATGTTTTGGGTAACAGAATTCTTTGTTGTAGGGGGACTGTCCTAGGATGTTTAATAGCCCCCGTGGACTTTCTCCACTAGATGCCAGTAGTTAAGACTCTATCTTCACCACAGTCATCACAACCAAAAATGTATGCAGACATTGCCTAATGTTCCCTGGGGGACAAAACTGCTTCCTGTTGTGAACCACTAAACTTATGTTCAGATAAATTTCTTCAGAGAGTGTTTAATAAATTGATATTATTTTAGCAATAAATAACTTCAGAAGAATTTTGTAGGGGGAGAAAAATCACATGGTGCGTAATTTTCTTTTTTTTTTTTTTTTGAGACAGAGTCTCGCTCTATTGCCCAGGTTGGAGTGCGGTGGCGCGATCTCAGCTCACCGCAAGCTCCGTCTCCCGGGTTCACACCATTCTCCTGCCTCAGCCTCCCAAGTAGCTGGGACTACAGGCACACACCACCATGCCCTGCTAATTTTTCGTATTTTTAGTAGAGACGGGGTTTTACCGTGTTAGACGGTATGGTGTCGATCTGATCTCGTGATCTGCCTGCCTCGGCCTCCCAAAGTGCTGGGATTACAGGCGTGAGCCAACGCACCCGGCCCACATAGTATATAATTTTCTAAGGAGGACAGCAATAACCATTTACAGCAACTCACCGATTTTGACACGTCATTCATGAGAGGGACAATCAATACGATAATGTTGTTGTGAAAGTTAAAATGGGGTAGTGCCACCAACAGCTCACACAAGCTCTTCACAGCAACTTCTGCCAGTCCTTTGTATGCCTTTAAGGAAACTACATTACTTTTCTTCAGCTTCCTCTGCTTCCAATCTAATCAAAAGATAACTGTAGTTACTTTACTCATTGGTCAAAAGTTAAACTGGCTTTCTTTTACAAACAATGTACATTTTAACACACAAACACACACACATCCATACCCCTTAAAAAAAGACTTCATACGCCAGGCATGATGACTCACACCTGTAATCCCAGCACTTTGGGAGGCCAAGGCGCGCAGATGACGAGGTCAGGAGATTGAGACCATCTTGACCAACAGGGTGAAACCCCATCACTACTAAAATCCAAAATAAAAAAATTAGCCGGGCATGGTGGGTGGCACGTGCCTGTAGTCCCAGCTATTCAGGAGGCTGAGGCAAGGGAATCACTTGAACCTGGGAGGCAGAGATTGCAGTGAGCTGAGATTGCATCACTGCACTCCAGCCTGGCAACAGAGCAAGACACCGTCTCAAAAAAAAAAAAAAAAAAGAAAGACTTCATAATGGCTTGATCAGCTTAGGAAAGGTCCAATATGGAGGCTACTAATTGCCACATATAGGATGCAACTGAGCATTTGAAATGCAGCTAGTCCAAATTAAGATATACTCTAATTATAAAATACAAACCAGATTTGAACTTAGTACTAAAAAAAAACTGAGAATGTAAGACACTAATTTTTAAAACTGATTACATGTTGAAATGATAATCTGAATATATATAATGTTCTGTTAAAATTAATGTCATTGCTTTTTAGTGTGTATTTTTTTTAAATGACATATGTGGCTCATGTTATAGTTCTATCAGACAGAGATGGTTACACAAAGTTCCCAGCTTTCCAAACAGTTCAGAAATTCAAAAACAAAAGAAAAACTCAAAGGCCCTCTCACTGGAAAAACAAATGCTAATAGGGTGCCAGCTGGAACACCAGAACATAGAAGCAATATCCATACCACCCACCCCCACCCCACTATGCTCCACTACCTTTATGCCCTTATTAGGCCAACAGGATTCAGTGGTCCTGTTCCAGCTCATAGCAATGGGTGATCCTTACTAAATAAGCTGGGTAAATGAGCCAATTAGGCCAAATGAAAGCACCTGGCCTAGGCAACCAACTATCTTCCCTATTCCTACCCTTATTTTTTCTATGTCCTTCCTTTTCTGAAGAAAAAGAGTTTAAGAGTTTATTTGGGATGCCAAATAATTGACTCATAAACCTATTTTCAAGGCATGCAAATATCCATTTCTAGTTATCCTTCTATTTATTTATTCATTTCTTTTGAGACAGGGTCTCACTCTATCGCCCAGACTACAGGGCAGTGGCATAATCATAGCTCACTGCAAGCTCAAACCTCTGGACTCAAGTCATCCTCTCAGCTCAGATCTCCAGTAGCTGGGGCTCTATAGGCCTGGGCCATCATGCCTAATTTTTTTTTTTTTTTTTTTTAGAGACAGGAGTCTCACTACATTCCTCAGGCTGGTCTCAAACTCCTGGCGTGGAGCAAAACTCCTGGCGTGGAGCAATACTCCTGGCTTGGAGCAATCCTCTTGCCTCGGTCTTCAAAAGCACTGGGGTTACAGGTGTGACCCACCACACCTGGCCTCTAGTTATCGTTCTTCCCTGACTACCATGCCTCCAAATAGAAAACAGCAGAATAAATCCCAACTGTTCATAACATATTTTGTTAAAAGCATTGTCAACAAAAATACAACTGCTTACTAAAAACTGCAGCAATAATACTAATAGTTGATAAAATATAGTATATAGCACATGCTAGGCACTGTTTTAAGCACCTCATATCTACAAACTCAGTTACTTCTTACAATAATCCTGGAAGGTGAGTGCTATAATTATTTCCATTTTATAGACAAAAACTGAGACACAGAAAGACTATGTAATTTTCCCATCACATAGGTAGTAAGTGGTGGAGCCAGGCTTTGACCCCTGGAAGTCTGACTCTAGACTCTGTTCCTGATCATACCTGCCTCTCACTACACAACACAGAACACTGTACAGAATTCACCTTCATGATCAAGGCTATGTACGCTACATACTTTTAAGATACATTTAATATACCTTTAACCATTTGTTCCAGATTTTCCAAATAAAATTTGTACTGGCTAACCAGGCCTTCTTCAAATTCTCTTAACTTCTGTGTTTCTTTTCGGGTCTGAAAAGACCAAAAAGGTCAATCATTTTTTAAAATCAGAATATTAAAACCCCAAAATTAGTATAAAATATGGTTGTCTAGTGTACACCCAGTACTATTAAAAAAAAATGCAGCAGTTGCTTAGGCCGGGTGCGGCAGCTCATGCCTGTAATCTCAGCACTTTGTGAGGCAGAGGCAGGTGGATCACCTGAGGTCAGGAGTTTGAGACCAGCCTGGCCAACGTGGAAAAACCCCGTCTACTACAAACACAAAAATTAGCTGGGCCTGGTGGCGCATGCCTGTGATCCCAGCTACTCAGGAGGCTGAGGCAGGAGAATCGCTTGAACCGGGAAGGCAGAGGTTGCAGTGAGCCAAGATCACGCCACTGCACTCCAGTTTGGGCAACGGAGTAAAACTCTGTCTCAAAAAAAAAGAGTCTATCTCTCCAAAACGTTCAGTTATTTTAGATAGTAATTATATCTAGCAATCTAGCATTACCTTAGTAGATTTTTCTGCTTCTGTGAGGGGCCGGATTTTATATGAAGGAGTAATATCTTTAAATAACTCCATCAGAGAAACAATTACTAGCTTTCGAACAGTAACAGCCACATCAGGATCTTGTTCCATCAGCATAGAACGTAATTCTTTCAATTTTTTAATCTGTTAAAGAAATAGCTTATAAAGCTGGAGAAATCATGGCAAAACAATTATGAACAAAAAACAGCCCCACATCCGGCAAAATAAGCAGAATTCACACAATGACTCCAAGTCTAGTCAAGCCTCACCAAACTCCAGACACTGCTCACTTTACCAAGAGATAAGTTGATAAAGTTACAAGGTAATTGTATTAGTCCATTCTTGTGTTGCTAGAAAGAAATGCCTGAGGCTGGGTAATTTACAAAGAAAAGAGGTTTATTATGGCTCATAGTTCTGCAGGCTATAGAGGAAGCTTGGTGCCAGCCTCTATTCCTAGTGAGGCCTCAGGAAACTTACGAACAAGGTAGAAGGCAAACCGGGAGCCAGGATGTCACAGGAAAGATAGGGGAGGTGCTAGGCTCTTTTAAACAACCAGCTCTCACATGAACTACCAGAGTGAGAAGTCACTTGTTACCACAAGGATGGCACCAAGTCATTCATGAGGGATCCACCCCTATGATCTAAACACCTCCCACCAGGCCCACTTCCAACATCAGAGATCATATTTCAACATAAGATTTGGAGGGGACACACATCCAAACTATATCAGTAATCATATTTTTGTTATATACTTTGAAAAATATAGACCTTAAAAAACTAGTTTAAATTTATTATTTAGCTATTTTGGGAAATTCTTTTTAGCTGGATTTTCCTAAAGTACATGTCTCCTATTTTTCTAAAAACACTTTTCAAAATATACTAAAATGTTATATACATTAACCAAATATATCATACACATGAATTAATCAGGAATTACATATAATATAGCCACATTAACTTTAGCTTCAAAGATAATTTCTATGGCATAATGCAAAACGTGGTTTTGATTGCTTTGATAAACTACTATTGCCTGTGAGCATAGGTTCCTGAGTAGAAGATCTGGGTTCCAATTCAGTGGCTGTTAAAATCTGGAACAAATCACTTGGGTTTTTTAATGTTCAATTTTCCAGCTGTAAAATTAGATCAATCTCTTATGCCTATGGTTTTGTAATAATCGAGAGAATACAAATAAGAAATATTCCAAATCTCTCTTCCCTAATTCTGCTCTAGATCTTCCCCTCACTTTATTAGAAAAGGACAAACACTACTCTAAAGCATTCCCACATGAAATTTGTTTCCACAAATGTAAATCATTTGATACACAAATACTTGTTATAATAGTATGCCGGGGACACCAACATAACAATAATAATAGTATCATTTTATATGACTTCATGTATATTTCATATAACCCTCACCACAAAGTTTTGAAAAAGATACTGTCCTTTTTTAGAGATGAAAGAGTCTTGGATAAATAACTTACCCAAAGTCTCACAGATAGTACTTATCAGGGCCAAGATTAAACCTCAGATTTCTCTAGTTCATGTGTTATAACCATCACTAACTCACCACTATACACATGGCACAATAACACTTTTAACTTTGGCTCTAGTTCACTTAAAATATTTTCAACTTACAAATATTCCTGAACTAATTCCATACACTTCCCTGTAGCGCGCTCGTTTTTAAAAACTCCACAGGTTAGTCAAGCAAATTTGCAAACAGGTTCCTCCTCCCTAATACAATTTTATAGAATTAAATATTTTTAGAGTTATAACATGTCCAATATTTTCATATAAGAAGATGAAGAGAATAAGATTCAGAGAATTTAAGTAACTTTTCTAGGATTACAAAAGAAATTAAGTCCAGACATAGCATTAAGCTAAGATTCTGTCGACTCTCTTACTCTAACCCAGCTACTATGTTTAGTTAATGCTTTTCCTTTTAGTGTATGCTTACAGGTAACAAGGGAATCTTAAAATATTAGGCATTTACACCATACCTAATATAAAAAGCCTAAAGAAATTAATGCCACCTACATTACTTTCTGGATCTGATAATATGGCAGATGCCAAGGCTGCAATATGCATCTTCTTCTCCTGTAATTTCTTCTTTCTCTCAATCAAATGTTCTTCTATGGTCAGCTCTTGAATAGGATCTTCAGTGATCTCTAAAACAGATTAGATGTTCCCTTACATATTCCTCTACTTACAAGTGTCCAAGAATCTTAATATTTTATAGTAATAATAATGATGATAGCTAAGAATTTTGCCTTTATTACTACACATCATCTCCTCAACAATACAGGTACTATCATTAGCTCCCTTTTATAGATGAGAAAACTGAAGCAAAGGAAGAGAAAATAACTTGGCTAAGCTCATAAACCAAAGGGAAATAGGATTCAAACTCAGGCAGTCTGATTCTAGAGCTTTTTTTTTTTTTTTTTTTTTTTTTTTTAAAAGACAGGGTCTCACTTGTTACCTAGGCTGGAATACAGTGGCACTATCACAGCTCACTGCAGCCTCCACCTCCCAGGCTCAAATGATCCTCCCACCTCAGCCTCCCCAGTAGCTGAGACCATAGCTGTGAGCCACTATATCCAGCTAATTTTTGTATTTTTTGTGGAGATGGGGTTTCACCATGTGGCCCAGACTGGTCTCGAACTCCTGGGCTCAGGTGATCCTCCTGCCTCAGCCTCCCAAAGGGCTGGGATTACAGGCATGAGCCAGTGCAACCAGCTTAGATCTCATATTCTTAGCTTCTATGCTAATAAGCCCAAAATAATTCTTATTAATTAATGAATAGGATAATCTGATTTAGTCTCTTTTTAAGTACAGAATATTCTTCTTTGTTTTCAACACTATATATTACTTTACACAAACTAACACTTCATAGTTTTGGGCTACAGAAAAACATGTCCGCCTTAAGAAATTCATAGGGAACTAGATTTAATCAACACTAGCATAATCTGTAATGGTTTTATGATGGGTGACTGCAAACAGTTAAACAGTTGACCTGTAATTCATTTTTGCTATTAATGAGGTCTGCTAAGCAAAAGTAAAATTTAACTAGATTGTTCTGTCACAAATTCCAAACTAATATAATTTCAAACAATAAAATGCATTATTTCAGTTCAACTTTGATTAAACTGTCCTAGATAACAGAAACTGACATTCAATTATATGAAACATACACAAGCATAATTGCGCTAAAAACAAACCAAAATGACTTCACACTACAGAATCGCTTTTGTAATTTAAGGCTAAAAAGTTAACAGTTATTTGTAAGTTAGTCTTTCTCTTACAATTAAAAGGAATTCAGAACAGTAATAATTAACAAGACACACTTCATGTATGCCTAGATACTACAAATATGATTGTGTAAAATTTTCCATAATTAAAAAAACAAAGAATCTATTCATAATTCCACAAGATGAAGCTTTCAAATGTGGAAAAATATTCAAAATGACCTTGAAATGAGCAGTACTCCAAAATGTACCTTCCAGATTTTATCTAAAATTAACTCACATTTACTATTAAGCAAAAAAACTACTTCTCAATTCACAATTTAGTAACTGTAAAGACATATTACCTTCCTCAAGTTCCCTCTCTTCTTCTTGATCCTCTTCATCTTTGTTACTATCAGTAACTATATGGAAAACATGTGTATTAAAACTGTGATATATACTTCAGTGGTAAAACTAAAGAAATGCTAGGAGGTGATTACGATAAAACTCAGGATAACAATTACTTTTATGGGAAGAGAGCAATTAGTGATTGAGGTGAGCACAAGGGAGGTTTCTAGAAGCTAGTAGTAGTTTTTTTTCTTGTCTGGATGGTAGTTTTATAGGTATGCACTTTGTTATAAACCACGTAACTTCACATCTTTGATATCTGAACTTTTCTGTTTTATTTCACATATGAAAGATATATTAAAAAAGAAAGCTAACCAAGAACAGTTAATATGCTCTAGTTTCAGAAACAACAAAATTTAGTGAAAAGAAAATCACCTGAACCTTGTAGCTTAAGTTGTCCTCACAGTACAAATTGATACCTGAGATAATCATCTATAATTCTGGCCCAAATCATCAAGCTTGCTATAAGACTAATTGAATATTTTGCAGATATGGGTAAAATCAAACTAAAATTAAATTTTGAGTGAAAAAAAACACGTTATAGCAGTAAGGGGGTAAAAGTTCAACTAGTATTACTAGCTTATTAAATTCACCTGGCTTCTCCCTAGTCTGTGGGATTATACCACTTTCATCTTTGATAGGAAGCAAATGAATCAGTTCCTTCTCTGGTGCAGTTTGCAGAGCTCTTGGTATTTTTTCATATTTATCTATAATGCGTTCATGCTTCCGTTTCTTCGCATGAACAGGCTCACTGCAGGGGAAAAAAAGATCAATTTTCAGTCTTAATAGATCTAAAAAGGTATCTAGAGACCTATCATTTCAAAAGTACAGAAAAATAAACCACCAGCCAACTTTCAATAGGTATATGGATATTAGCACTTAGGCCAGTGTCTGGCACATAGCAGGCACTCAAACAGCAAATGAATAAATGAAATGGGTAAACAGCCTACCACGCAGACTCTAACTCTGGCTACATCTAGTTTTCCCTCTAGATGCAAAATATAGGTGAAAGTTACAGCAGATTATTTCTCAAGAACAGTCCATAGAACCAAGTGTGACTCTTACTTTCCCAAAATCTCTGGAGTATACCACAGACTTTGGAGTTAAAAAAAAGGTCCAAGTTTAAATTCCAGATACTTGTGACTGCAAGGAACCATCAGTTTCCTCTCTGAAAGTGGGAATAAGAACTACCTAGCAGGGTAATGAGGATTAAGTGAGATCATAGCCATAAAGAACTCAGAACTATTCTGCCAACACCTCAAAATGAGAACAGCATTCTTCCCCCATTCACTCTACTTCACTATTCAGACGCAAAAGAAAGATGTACATTAAATGAAATCAGCTTGTCTTATACATGAACCTCCTTTATTTAGGAAATAAGCTAAATAATAGTTTATTCTTTGTAAACATTGTGCTCAAACGTAAACACCTTGAACCACCTAAGTGAAATTCAGAACCAAGTTTTTAACAGTATATGGATATGAATGATTATAACCCACATGAAGTATTACCTAGAAGAAAGATCTCTTGTTAGAAAAGATGCTCTTTGTCCTAAATCCTTCATTAACTGTAAGTCATCTTCATCCATCATATCTAAAGGAAGGGCTTCTTCTTCCTCTTCTTCCCTCTCAATCCTTTTACCTGTACCACACACACACAAAGAAAAATTAGAAACAAGTATCAGAGATGTAGATCTCTCTGCATATTGGGTTTAAACAGGAAAAGTTTATGCTTTCTGAAGCAATCCTCCCACTCCAGCCTCCCAAAATGCTGGAATTACAGGCATGGGCCATGGCTCCCAGCTGAGCCCAGTGTTTCTAAATGGAAGCACTACTGACATGCTAGGCAAACAATTATTTATCGTACTGGGGTGTTCTGAACCTGGAAAAATGCTAGCATCTCTGACTCCTGCAATCTAAATGCCAATAGCATTCTCAGGTTATTGTAACAACCAAAAACTAAATGTCTCCACACACTCTGAAATGCCTTTCAGGGCGTCGAGAGCCAATGACTTAGCCCCTCAGCTCCTTCTCATCTCCAATTACTTTCACTTCGTATTCCATTTCAGCCAGCCCCTCCAATGGCCACATTCCAAACCCTGGTGCTCACTTCTCTCTCTGACCACAAGCTTTTGTCCTTCCAGCTCCCATTCAGTTACTTCCACAATACTTCTTCCTTAACCAACTATATAACCTTTCAATCCACTGACCACTCCACTTTCTATCTACCAGTGTGTTCTGTCTTCACTCCCTCACTTAGATTGCAAGATTATCACTTCAACCACGCTCTTGCCAATATCCTCAACTATTTTTCTTTCAACACTTCAGGCACTCACATCTAACAAAATCCCAACTACAGATCATTCTAACTTCTCTTTCTGCTCACTCTCTTTCTCCATCTCCTTTTATTTTTTATTTAAAAAAAAAAAAAAAAAAAAAAGTCAGCTAAGTGCCAGGCACTGTTTGAAGTGCTGAGGATTCAAGTATGAATAAAACAATCTTAGCGTCTTTCCTAGTAGAACTTACAATTCTTCCTGACCCATTAAAACTCATAAATCTTGGCCGCGTGCAGTGGCTCACATCTGTAATCTTAGCACGCTGGGAGGCTGAGACGGGTGGATTGCTTGAGGCGAGGAGTTCAAAACCAGCCTGGCCAACATGGTGAAACCCCATCTCTACTAAAAATACAAAAAATTAGCCGGGCATGGTGGCGCATGCCTGTAATCCTAGCTACTTGGGAAGCTGAGGCAGGAGAATCACTTGAACCCAGTAGACAGAGATTGCAGTGAGCAGAGATCGTGCCACTGAACTCCAGCCTGGGCAACAAAAGCAAAACTCCGTCTCCAAAGAAAAAAAAATCTAGTAAATCTTGCTATATAAATGTACACACTGCACAGAATGGCACTCCTATCTACTTTAAATGAGCCTTCCAAATTTAATAATCCCATTAAAAAATAGGCAAAAGATATGAATAGACACTTCTCAAAAGAAGACATACAAATGGCAAACAGGTATATGAAAAGGTGCTCAACATCACTGATGATCAGGGAAATGCAAATCAAAATTACAATGAGATATCATCTCATCCTAGTTAAAAAGGCTTTTATCCAATGACAGGCAGTAACAATGCTGGCAAGGATACAGAGAAAAGGGAACCCTCATACGCTGTTGGTGGGAATGTAAATTAGCACAACCCCTATGGAGAAAAGTCTGGAAGTTCCTCAAAAAACTAAAACTAAAAACAGAACTACTATATAATCCTACGATCCCACCCACTGCTAGGCATGTACCCAAAAAAAGAAATCAGTATACCAAACAGATATCTGCACTCCCATGTTCATTCAGCACTATCCACAAGAGCCAAGATTTGGAAACCTAAGTGTTCATGAACAGATGAATGGATAAAGAAAACATGGGGCCGGGCGCGGTGGCTCATGCCTGTAATCCCAGCACTTTGTGAGGCCGAGGCAGGTGGATCACGAGGTCAGGAGATCGAGACAATCCTGGCCAACATGGTGAAACCCCGGCTCTACTACAAATACAAAAATTAGCTGGGCGTGGTGGCGCATGCCTGTAATCCCAGCTACTCGGGAGACTAAGGCAGGAGAAACACTTGAATCGGGGAGTCGGAGGTTGCAGTGAGCCGGAATCAAGCCACTACACTCCAGCCTGGCGACAGAGAGAGACTCCGTCTCAAACAACAAAAAAAGAAAGTATGGTACATGTACACAATGTAGTCTTATTCAGTCACAAGAAAGAATGAGATCCTGTGTGCAACAACAGCGATGAAACTGAGGCCATTATGCCAAGTTAAATAAGCCAGGCACAGAAAGACAAATTTCACATGTTCTCACTTACTTGTGGTGGCTAAAAATTAAAACAACTGAACTCATGAAGAGAGTAGAATGATGGTTACCATTGGCTGGGAAAGGCAGTTGGAGGAAATGGGAGTAGGGATTGTTAACGGGTACAAAAATACACTTAGATAGAATAAGATCTAGTATTTGATAGGTAGGGTGGCTATAGTCAACGATAATTTACTGTATGTTTTAAAATAACTAAAAAAGTATAACTGAATTGTTTGTAACACAAAGATAAATGCTTAAGGTGATGGATACCACATTTACTCTGATGTGATTATTATGCATTGTATGCCTGTATCACAGTATCTCACGTATCCCATAAATATATACACCTACTATGTACCCACAAAATTAGGGAAAAAAAAAAAAAAAAACTTTAGCTGGGTGCAGAGGCTCACCCTTGCAATTCCAGCACTTTCAGAGGCTGAAGCAGGAGGATCGCCTGAGCCCAGGAGGTCAAGGTTGTAGTGAGCTATTTTTGCACACTGCACTCCAGCCTCAGTGACAGAACAAGACCTTGTCTATTTTTAAAAAAAAAATAATTAATTAATTTTAAAGATGGACCTGGGAAGACTGAATAGTTGCCTAATAACCTGATACAGTCAAATAAGAATACCCTAAAAGTACCAGTAAAGTTGTTGAACTAGCCTGACTCAAAAGTCATATTCCTTACATGTTTTGAGTACTTAAGAGTTTTTAGTTTTACAAAATAACCATGACAATTACAACTCAATTTCACCCCAAGTTTCCACATGAAAAGAAAGTCAGAAGTTTAGAAAAGAAGTGTACCTTGGCAATACTGTGAAGAATGAACCAGAGACAAGCAATGTTCTTACCTAACTGCTAGTGAATGGGAAAGTGGCAGCACTGGCACACTGCCTAACATTTATACACAAGAGTACTTTCAGTTTGTTTTCCCAAGTACTGCATCTTCAGATCTGCTTTCCAGACAAACTAAAAGCAGAAACTTGAATGAATACTGTACTGAAATGTGTTCTCATACTGACTGTGATAAAGCATACATGCTTTATAGCAGTCCTATAGGACTACTACCCTTACCCACTCTAGGAAGATCTGAGAACAAGAAAAGCGATTATTAGAAAGCAAAGTTATTTCCATGAAGAACACTTCAGAATAAATCAGTGGAAACCAGAGCACATGATGTTTTCACAATTACCTGGTCGCTTTTCCTTTGGGTTCTCCAATGGAATGGGTTTCTTAGACACAGCATCTTTCACCGCTTGCCTTAGTTTCCTCTGTTCTTTTCGGTACTTCTTGAGAGTGCTTTGTTGTTTAAATTGCTTATTTTTTAGCTTGTTTTCAAGTTTGACTTTACTAGTTTTTATTAACTTGCGAAAGCTTGGGATCTGTTTTTTATTTCTTCTCTAGAAAACAACAGAAAGAATACTGCATACCCACAAACTTATTTTTTAAATCAGCTTAAAGAGAACTGATTACAAATTTCATCAAACCAATTCCACAATTTTAACGTCCCACAGCCATGGACTTGCAGGTAAGAGCTAAAACCAAACGATGGCTTTAATCCTACAGAAGAGCACTACAGCATCAGTTATTCAACCTGAGGTCTTTCTGTGACCCCAATCCACAGCAACTCAAAGTGCTCTACGACCCCCAAGCAGGTTAAGAACCACTGATCTAGTAGCGGTAAGTGGCTATTCAAGGCTAGTTTAACACCTGTAGTTTAACACATTCAAAGCAAAATGCTGGCTGTCTTTAATAAAACTTAATTTACGATTCTGTCATTTACAAAGCGCTCCAACAAATCACCTCCAAATGCCTAGTTGAGTACTGACTGCTGTTATCCTCACATTACTGATGAAGCTGCCAAAAGGACCCATAAACTAAGGAGGGCAAAACTGAATTCGGATCTTTGGATTCCACTTCTCTTGCCGGTGACTGCTCATTCAGAAATCCCAAAGCTAGTCCTGAACCCTAGGACTACCTCTTATTTTCTGTTAGAACCAGGGCAAATCACTTGCTTTTCTGTCTCTTTACCCTTTATGGGTACCGTGATTCATATCATAAACTTGCTGAGGGCAGGAACCTGCTTCTCATTTGTGAAAAACGAGTTCGAAAGACGGTCTTGAAAAATTCCAAGTCTGAAATCCCACCGATGCAAAACTCCGTGCCAGTCTCTTCGTGATACCCTGAAGTCGTGCGCGCACACAGTGGGTAACCAAGGATGAGCTCGGTGTAAGGACCAGAAAGCCCCCAGTCTATGAACCACCGCCCCATAGACACGGGTGAAAACCTGCCTAAAAGTTAACTCAGGCAGTGACCCTATCACCCGGAGGGGCCCTAGGCTGCGGGGACCGGGCTTCCAAGGACACTTACCGCCTTCATCCTTAGGCCTTAAAGGAATGCCGGCCACACAAGTTCACCAGAAGCAGGGTTAATACAGAAATCCGAGAAATGACACACGTGCCGATGGCCCCGCACTTCCCAAGCCGGAAGCGACCTTCAATCCCTCCCAATCCTCCGCCGCCGGAAGTGAGGGCGGGACTTCCGTAGGCAGGTTCGGGCTCGCGCCCTCTCGCGGTGATGGTCTTGCGGCTTTGGGCTGGTTGCGCCCCGGCGTGCGCGCGCAGACTGGAACGAGTGAAGGCCCTATGGTCGTCGGCGCCAAAGGCGGGAAGTTGGGCGGGAGGGCGCACTTTACAAAGTTCTTCGAGTGTGATTCTTTGACTCTTGTCCTATTTATTTCTTTTAAAACTTTGGGAAAATCGGGCTCCTCCTCTCAGAATGAGAGGACTTGGTTTTTTCAGTCACCTCACGGCATTTTGTGCCTCTCCTCACGTTGCTTATCTCATCCTGTTGTAGATACTGATTTTGGTAGTCTTTTTCCTCCATACAGTCCTGAGGGCAGAAAGAAGCTTATTTCTTTTGTGTAATGCCTGCCTCTCGATGGACCTTCTGGCCGTGTTTGTAGAACGGCGAAAAGGAATCATATAACTTGTAGAAAAAGAATCATATAAACTTCCATTTTTGAGTATTTTCAAATAACAGGCTGCTCAAATTCAAGATGGGAGAGATTTAGCTTGGCAACAATTGCTTCAGCCTCGGTCACTAAAAAGTCTGTGATTCTTAGTGTTTTATTTTGCTTTTTTTTTTTGCTTTAATTTTAACTAGTCTGATAAAGAACTGTATCCGTGGCTGGGTGCGGTGGTTCACGCTTGTAATCCCAGCACTTTGGGAGGCCGAGGCGGGTGGATCACCTGAGGTCAGGAGTTCGAGACCAGCCTGGCCAACATGGTGAAACTCTGTCTCCACTAAAAATACAAAAAGTCAGCCAGGCATGGTGGCGTGCGCCTGTAACCCTAGCTACTCAGGAGGCTGAGGCAGGAGAATCGCTTGAACTGAGGAGGAGGGGGTTGCAGTGAACCGAGATCACACCGCTGCACTCCAGCCTGGGCGACAGAGCAAGACTGTCTCAAAAAAAAGAAAAACTATATCTGGAGTCTCACTCCGTCGCCCAGGCTGGAGTGCAGTGGCACAATCTCGGCTCACTGCAAGCTCCGCCTCCCGGGTTCAAGCCATTCTCCTGTCTCAGCCTCCAGAGTAGCTGGGACTACAGGCGCCCACCACCACGCCCTGCTAATTTTTTTTTGTATTTTTAGTAGAGACGAGGTTTCACCGTGTTAGCCAGGATGATCTCGATCTCCTGACCTCGTGATCAGCCTCCCAAGATGCTGGGATAACAGGCGTGAGCCACCGCGCCTGGCCTAAAGTCGTTCATGTTTTACAGGAAGTTTTATGGATTGGAAGAATAAGAGTATCAAAATGCTTGTCTCTCAAGGCCTTTTTTTTCCTCAATAAATTTAAACATTCCACTTCAAGTTTTTTGTGGGTTTTTTTAAGTCTATGATTTTTGAGCATGACCCTGACACAGTCTGGCCTCACAGTCCTGAGCAGGTAGGAAAAGCCAGCAGTGCAACTAAGGGGTTCTGAGCCTCTTGGATAGTGTTGCTCTTAGAAAGACAGAGAAAAAAGTACCAATTTCCTGATCCCACCACAAAGACCACGAGGTCCATCTGGCACTCTTCTTTCAACCTTCCTTCCAAGGTCTTCCTTGCTCCGTCTCCTTCCACACGGTGTCAGAAACAGCAGAGCCTGTCCGTCTGGTGTATTACTTCATCAAACAAGTGGAAAACATCAGCCTGCGCCCTTCCGGAGTGCCTGAATTCCCTCCCAAGCATATCAACATATCTACAGTCACTCCCATCCTTTCAGCCTTCATTCTAGTCTCTCCAAAAGGATGAGGCATTCCCATTCCAGTTCAAAACCAACTCCTCCCAGCTTCATCAGATTCTTGTATCATTAATTATCCCTTCTTTCCTGTGTTATTTCCCTCTCTAATAGATCCTTCCCCTCAGCTTATAAACATATTCAAATATCTTCCATTTTTAAGATTTTTTTCTAATAAACTTATCTCCCTTTAATTGCTCTTTTATATGCCTCTTTTCCTACTTGTCCCTACTTCCAGAAAAAGGTACTCTCTTTGCATCTCCACTTTCTCTTCTCTATTGTCATAGCCCAATCCTGTGCTGTGTGTTTTTTTTTTTTCCAATATAAAGATTGCCTTTTTTTTTTTTTTTCCTATTGCCCAGGCTGGAGTGCAGTGGCACCTCTCAGCTCACTACAGCCTCAACCTCCCAGGCTCAAGGGATCCTCCACTTCACCTTCCTGGATAGCTGAAACTACAGGCACACACGGCTAATTTACATTATTTGTAGAGATTTGGTCTTAGCTATATTGCCTAGACTGGTCTCAAACTCCTGGGCTCAAACAGTCCTCCCACGTCAACCTCCCAAAGTGCTGGGATTACAGGTATGAGCCACCATGCCCAGCATGTGCTAGCTTTTTTAAGAACTGTGTCATACTCTTGGCCCATTTTAAGTTTACAATCAGCTAAAGTCTCTGGATCATTTTAAAGCAATTGTTGCCAAGCTAAATCTCTCCCATCTTGAATTTGAGCAGCCTGTTATTTGAAAATACTCAAAAATGGAAGTTTATGTGATTCCTTTTAATTCCATTTAATATTGCTGATTTCTTTTTTTTGTTTGTTTTTTGTTTTGAGACGGAGTCTTGCTCTGTCCCCCAGGCTGGAGTGCAGTGATGGGATCTCAGCTCACTGCAAGCTCCGCCTCCCAGGTTCACGCCATTCTCCTGCCTCAGCCTCCCGAGTAGCTGGGACTACAGGCGCCCGCCACCAAGCCTGGCTAATTTTTTGTATTTTTAGTAGAGACGGGGTTTCACCGTGGTCCCGATCTCCTGACCTTGTGATCCACCCGCCTCAGCCTCCCAAAGTGCTGGGATTACAGGCGTGAGCCACCGCGCCCGGCAATCTTGCTGGTTTCTTAATTCTGTGTGTCCACCTTTGTGTCATCTCTTCTTCACTCAATCCACTGCCAAGCCCCATTTGGACTCCAGATCCTCTTAGATCCCTTAGAACTTTCCTGGACACTTGAGCTGATAAGGGTCACTGGGCTTTCCCAAACTGGTATCATAGGGATTGTACCTGGAGATTCCTGTTAGCACTTTTGGGAAGTCTGCTAAGAACTTACATGGCTTTGCCCATAACATTCCACTGAAACTGATCTAATTAAGGCCACCAAGAACCTCCAAATTGTTGTGAGTTTTTTCTAATTGTGTACAGAATTACATTACTTCTTTCTCATTTAACCTTACTAGATCTCTCTGCTGCCTTTGATGCTATGCATATCTCCCTTCACACATTAGAATGTTGATTCCCTTGGCTTTCCTATTAGCCTGTTTCCCAAGTTCTCCTCCTACCTCCATTTCTTCCTCCTTAGGCCTCTTCAATGTAGGTGACTCTCAGGGTTCTACTCTTGGCCCACTTGTGTACTACTCTTCTTGCTCTACTTGCTCTCCCAGCATGATTTCATCCATCTACCTATTACAAAGAGATTTTGTCCAGCCCGTACTTTTTCCCCAAGCTTCATTCTTGTAGCCACCTGCCTCCTGGACAGCTCTACCTGCTAACCATGGGACTTCACATTACCATGTTCAAAAGAACTGTGTTTTTTTTCACTTGTACCTCTTCTAACATTCCCTATTTCTTTCTTTTACCCACAGCTAGAATCCCAAATACTCTGGAGATCTTTGTCAACAAGCCAGGGCTTTCTTGGCCGTTTGCCATATTATAATTAATCCATTTTCTATAAACAGTTTTGAAAATTGTCACTAAGTGGACATGCAATAATAAGGATTCTTTTTTTCCAGTACCACAAGATAAGTTACATAAGTCATAATAAGGGACTATGTGAATGTTTGCCCCTTTGTAATAAGTGTTTGGCAATAGAAGAAGCCCACACTTCAGTATCACAAATTAAAAAATAAACGTTGTAATTGGATGTTATCACTGTCAATCATCTTAGACATGAAAGAGGCAGGCAGGCTGCCCTACAGCTCACCCAAAGGGGACCTGTGGAAATTAGAAAAAGCTTCCATTTCCTTAAGACACTTCACTGTCATAGGCCAAAAAAAAAAAAGTTTGCTATCTTTACAAATAAACTGTGAATGATGCCCCTAGAATTGTACAATATACAGTCCTCCCTTATATCGAAGTGCTTGGCTCTGCCTAGGCCTCTTTCTGTTTCCCTTGCTAAAATCCAGGGGAAACAAAAACAAAACAAAAATAAAATAAAATAAAATAAAATCCAGGGGAGGGAAGGAGTCTAGAATCTCTGTTCAGACCTTTGAGATAATGCGACAATTAAGGGGGAAAAAAAAAATAAGATCAGAGAGCTAAAAAAAAGTCACTGTAATATTTTAGTAATATTTAGATATTACTGTCCAGGCATTGTGGCTCCTGCCTGTAATCCCAGCACTTTGAGAGGCTAAGGCAGGAGGACTGTTTGAGGCCAAGTGTTCAAGGTTACTGTGAGCTATGAGGGTGCCACTGCACTCCAGCCTGGGCGACAGAGTGAGGCTATCGCAAAGAAAAAAAAAAAAGAAAAAGAAAAAGAAAAAAAAAGAATTTGAAAATACATGTATCATGGTCTCTACCTTTGAAAATGTTAAAATATTGTTGAGAAATTGTGTGTGTGTGTGTGTGTGTGTGTATAGTTAAGAAAGATAATTATGAATGACCAAATAGAGAATAATAGAAAAGATCACATAGGTGCTAAAAAATAAAGAAAAGCTGCTTTAGAGGAAGTCATAGAGCAATGTATATCTAAATGAGACCAGCAGAAAGGACAAAGTTTAAGTAGATGGGATCATTTGTTCTAAGCAAGGTCACTCAGGTAGTGCAAATAATTTATATTGTGGTGCATCAGAAAATTAGGTTAAGATAGCTAATAATTATAATTAATTATTAAATTAAAATTATTAACCAAAAACCAAAATAATAACAAACATTAGAATAATGATGTAGCAGAATTTTTGTCCCACTGAACCCACAGCTTGAATCACCCCAAAAGCAGTGGCAGGCCAGGAATTTGTGGCTGCAGTGAGTTATGATCTCACCACTGCACTCCAGCCTGGGCAACAGAGCAAGACCCCATCTCAAAAACAAACAAAAGCAGGGAAGTTCCCACAAGGGTGTGTCCTAAACTGTCTGGAGATAAGGCCCTCATTTGGGATTCCATAGAAAGAAGCATTAAATGCCAGGGTAATCAACCCAAAACAATTGTTAGGAGAACTTATCTACAGAGTGCTATAGCAATCCTCATGATGGACAGCAAGCGAAAAGGGGTGTGGACCTAGGTATGTCCACAGTGAGGGGATCGGGGTAAGGAGTTTATACAAGGGTTTAAGGTATTTGACTCAGGGCCTGGGCCAGTACTTTCAGTGATTTGGGCAACAACCTAGCTACTTTTATCAGTACCTGGGACTGTTCAAGGCCCCACTTTGTGTTGAAGCCTGCTGGGATGAACACGCAGCTGGCTAGGTCACAGAGCAGTCAAGGCACTCTGATTTTTTGTTCAGGACACAGAAAGAAAGCCGCAAGGGGCTGTGGGGGAGGTCTCCTGGGGCCCTACACAAATGTTGGTGTCCCCTCTACATATCCTCAGCACTTCCTGTTCCATACATGCTGAAAAAGTCCTCTGAGCACTTGCAAATTTTCACTTAAGAACTTTTTCTGGACCCCTGTAGGGAAGGTCTGAAGTGCCACAGATTTTTCCACTGGAAGCATCCTTCAACCGACAAAAAACGGGAATTGAAGGATAACTATACCAATTGTGGTAGGCTGAAAAATGACTTCCAAATATATGAAGGCCAAGTCCCTGGAAACATGACTATTAACTTATACAGGCAAAGGTGTGATTAAGTTAAAGATTTTGAGATGAAGAGATTATCCAGGTGGGCAACCACATGGATCCTTTTAAGAGATAGACAGGAGATTTCACACAGACAGACAAGAAGGCAATGTGACCACATAGGCAGAGATTGGAGTGATGTAGACAAGTCAAGGAATTCTGGCAGCCACCAGAAGGGGGAAGAGACAAGGAACAAACTTTCCCCTAGAGCTCAGTCCAGTGATACTAAGTTCAGACTTGTAGCCTCTAGAAATGTGAGAGAATAAATTTCTGTGTTTTAAGCCAACGAATTTGTGATAATTTGTTACAGCAGCCATAGAAAACTAATATACCAATCAAATATAACAAACACATACCAATGTCCTTAATCCTCAGAGGTAGAACACCTCTAAGGCAGCACTCCCCAACCTTTTTGGCACGAGGGATGGGTTTTGAGGAAAACAATTTTTCCACAGATCGGGGTGGGGGATGGTTTCAGGAAGAAACTGTTCCACTTCACATCATCAGGCATTAGTTAGATTTTCATGAGGAGAGTCCCACCTAGATCCCTCGAACGTGCAATTCACAATTGATTTCAAGCTCCTATGAGAATCTCACGCCTCCACTGATCGGACAGGAGGCGAAGCTCAGGCAGTAATGTCACTCTCCTGCCGTTAACCTCCTGGTGTACAGCCCAGTTCCTAACAGGCCACAGACTGGTATAGGTCTGTGGTCCGGGGGTTGGGGACCCCTGCTCTGAGACATCTTCCACTTTGTCTCCCAAAGATTGAGTTATCCTATTCATCAGCACACTCTATTAGTGTCCTTTGCTTCCCGGTCTCACAACCCCACCTGCTAGCAATGGTACCTGGACTCACCTTCAAAATAAACCATTTTTACACTCAAGTCTTTATGTATCTGTTTCCTTGAGCTGCCATAAAAAAGAATCAAAAATTGGGTGGGTTAAAACAACCAAAATTTATTCTCTCGCAGCTCTGGAGGCAAGGTATCTAAAATCAAGAGGTTGGCATTGTTTATTTATGTTTAGGTCTCTAAGGAAGAATCTGTTCCATGCCTCTGTCCTGGATTCTGGTGACAGCTGGCAATCCTTGGCAATCTTTGGCTTGTAGATGCATCAATCCAATCTCTGCCCCCATCTTTACATAGTATTCTCCCTGTGTCCCTGTATCTTCACATGTCTGTCTTCCCCTCTTATAAGGATACTAGTCATATTGGATCTTAATCCTTAGACCCACCCTAATGATCTCAACTTTATTACATCTGCAAAGACTTTTCCAAATAAGATCATATTCATAGTTACCAGGGATTAGGATTTCAACATATCTTTTTTTTTGGAGGGAGGACACGATTCAACTCAAGATCAAATTCAGAGGACCCCAGTGTACCACTTATTTAGGTATTTTTTATGTTTCCCTAGATATAAATCATTTCATTTTATCCTCAATAATCTTATGATATAAATATTAACTGTGTTTAATTTGTTTTTATTTAATTAATGACTTGCAGGATTAGATATTATAGTGTAGCCAAGTTTGTGTTTACACCAGGTAGGGAACGTAACAAGATGCCAGTCCCGCTAGTGAGAGTAGTTTTCCAACCAAAAAAAGGGGTCAAGTACCTTAAGCTGTTGTCCTAATGTGCAATATTATAGTCAGGGAAAAATTAAAGAGGGATTTTCTTAGGGTTGTGATACACGTTCTTTCCTATTTAAGATGTTTGTTGATAAATTAAGCTAAGAAATGACATTTCCTGTTTCTTTACTTACATTGATTGTTCAGAGCCATTCTTTATTTATTCATTGTCTTTCAAAATCCCTAGAGAAGGAAAAGTGGATTCCATGCACAAAGTCATGTACAGTTTCTGATAGTCCTTTGAGCAGCAATAGTTTCTCACCCTCCACTCTGTACCAGACTCTGCTAGGAGCTCGCTGTGAAAGAATGTTCTGTAAAACAAGGATGTATTGTCTCTAGGTCTCCATTCCAAAGCTGCTGGGAAGTATAACTGAATGGGAAGGAAACTCTCAAATAAACTAACATCTAAGGTATCATGTATATCATTCTCACACCTCCCACAATGCCAGTCTTACTTATTTTATTTTTTAAAATTACGATTATTTATTATTTTTATTTTGAGACAAGTTCTTGCTCTGTTGCCCAGGCTGGACTGTAGCGGCTCAATCATGATTCACTGCAGCCTTGACTTCCTGGGCTCAAGTGATCCTCTTACTTCAGCCTCCAGAGTAGCTGGAACCATAGGTGCACACCACCATACCATGCTGTTTACCTACTTATTTTATTAATAATACTCTGTGCTCCAGACCGAGTTGGTGACTCACACCTATAATCCCAGCACTTTGGGAGGCCAAGGGAAGTGGATCACCTGAGGTCAGGAGTTCGAGACCAGCCTGGCCAATATGCCAAAACCCCGTCTCTACTAAAAACACAAAAATTAGCCAGGCATGATGGCACACACCTATAATTCCAGCTACTCAGGTGGCTGAGGGATGAGAATCACTTGAACCTGGGAGGCGAAGGTTGCAGTGAGCCAAGATCGTGCCACTGCTCTCCAGCCTAGGCAACAGAGCAAGACCCCATCTCAAACAAACAAACAAACAAACAAAAACTCTGTACTCCACCTATCACCAAAGTTCAAGTCCTGCCTGCCTTTGGTTACAAATTTGGAAATACTTGTGCATATACTCCAAAGACCTGCTTGGGTGGCATTTATGCTTCTGATTTCTTTCCTTCATTTTCCAAGCTGCTCTGCTGATCTTACTTAAAATTCACTTGGGCAAATAAATGGATAGGTAAGTAAAATCAGTGGATATCCATGAGACTGATGAGAAGTCTAACTGATCCAGAGTATCTACTCCAGCATCTGTCACACCAAAAAGAAGATAAGGGGGCCAGGTGCGGTGGCTCACGCCTGTAATCCTAGCACTTTGGGAGGCTGAGGCAGGTGGATCACAAGGTCAGGAGATCGAGACCATCCTGGCTAACACGGTGAAACCCCATCTCAACTAATAATACAAAAAATTAGCCAGACATGGTGACGGGCGCCTGTAGTCCTAGCTACTCCAGAGGCTGAGGCAGGAGAATGGCATGAACCCGGGAGGTGGAGCTTGCAGTGAGCCGAGATCGCACCACTGCACTCCAGCTTGGGCAACAGAGCAAGACTCCATCTCAAAAAAAAAAAAAGAAGAAGAAGAAGAAGAAAAGGATCTGCCCCTAAGGAATCTCTTTCTTGAGCCCACTGGGGGAAAAAGACTTTCAAATATCCTAGTTAGGACTTTTTAACATCCAGGGAAGAAGAAAGGGAATTGCTAGTTTCTGGAGGTGGCAAAAAATGGGAAGTGGAGTAAAGGGAGTGAAAAAGATAGGCTCCAAAACCTAATATGATTTAGCGTGTCAGTTCTAGTAGGTATATGAGTTATCTATTGCTGTTTAAGAAACTGCCCTAAAACTTGACAACTTAAAATAATGATAAACATTATTACTTTTTCTATGGGTCTGGATTTTAGAAATGGCTTAGCAGGTTTGTTCTGGTTCTGGATGTTTTACAATCTAGATCTTGGTCAAGGCTGCAGTCACCTGAAGACTTTACCAAGGCTCAAGGATTAACCTCCAAGATGGTTCATTCATATGTCTATTGGAAAAAAAGCTTCAGCTTCTCACTATGTGAACCTCTCCGTAGGACTAATTGGGTGTCTTCATGACAAAGCAGCAGGCTTCCCCTAGAGCACGTTATCCAAGAGAGAGCAAGAGGAGAGCTCTAATACCTTTTAAGACCTAGTCTTGAAAGTCATTTCTGCTGTTCTATTTGTCATAAGTAAGTCACTTAATCTAAACCACACTCGATTGTAGCGGAATTGGGCTTCACCTCTTGAAAGAAAGAGTATCAAAGAACTGTGGACATATTTTAAAACCACCAGAGTGAGGTTCAATGAATAGTTACTGAGCATCTATATTGGGACCTGGGTAGGCACTGGAATTTAAAAATAAACTATTTTCCTATCACTAAATAAATAGGAGTTTTTATGTAGGTAGACAAGAGGGCCAGTTTTAGAATACATGACATTACGGTTGGGTGCGGTGGCTCACACCTATAATCCCAGCACTTTGGGAGGCTGGGTGGATGGATCAACAGGTCAGGAGTTCGAGACCAGCCTGGTCAAGATGGTGAAACCCCGTCTCTACTAAAAATACAAAAATTAGCCAGGTGTGGTGGAGAACACCTGTAATCCCAGCTACTCGGGAGGCTGAGGTGGGAGAGTGGCTTGAACCTGGGAGGCGAAGGCTGCAGTGAGCCAAGTTCGTGCCATTGCATTCCAATCTGGGTAACAAGAGCAAGACTCTGTCCCAAAAAAAAGAAAAAAACCCCATAACATTATAATGCTATAATAGGGTTAAAGCCAAAGGATCATGACGATGAGATTTAAGTCATGTATACCATAAGGAATTAGTTTTCTGCGGAGCAGAAAAGAAAGGTTATTTTATACCCTCTATGACTGCCCATTCATAAAACTTCACAGGACCTGAACTGAGAACTAAATACCAAAGTATTGAGATGGTGACTCACTCTATTTTATAACCCCCAAACCTAGTTAGTACTTTGTACCTAAGAATAATCAATAAATATTTAATGGTTTGTTTAATTGAATTTAACTAATTAATTAAGATGAATCCTAAGTATAGACCCATGTATCCCTATTAGATTGTTGCAGATTTCAAGGACTATGATTGTTCTGGGTGTTTTCTGTTACTTGTTTCTTTGACATGGTCAGTTCTTTTCTGTAGAGTTTAACGCAGTCAAAGAGGCACAAACTGGAGGACCATGGACTAAACTCTGTCAGTGAAATTGTTTATTTGGTTAAAACTCTGAGTGTGTGTGTGTGTGTGTGTGTGTGATTTTTTTAACTGATTTTTGAATGGCTTTGGTTGGAGCATATGCTCAGTATGCACTGTGTTTCCCCATAGGCCCTGTTATTTTCTGTTCTCTAGTATCTATCTGCCTTTTTAGTCCCTAAGGGCACTTGAGTGTGAGACCCATGCATCTAGAGTTTAAACCTCAGGATGACAGTATGTATTATTGGTCCAGCCTATTCTTACTCTCCATTCTATGCGTGAGTTGTTTCCTGTACATTTACTTTTAGCTTTAGGTCAAAAGTACTGTTTTCAAGTCCAGGCATGGTGACTCACACCTGCAATCTCAGGACTTTGGAAGGCTGAGAGGGACGGATCACTTGAGGTCAGGAGTTTGAGACCAGCCCGGCCAACATGGTGAAAACCCGTCTCTACTAAAAATAAATAAATGGCTGGGTGCGGTGGCTTATGCCTGTAATTCCAGCACTTTGGGAGGCTGAGGCGGGTGGAGTTCGAGACCAGCCTGACCAACATAGTGAAACCCTGTCTGTTCTAAAAATACACAAATTAGATGGACATGGTGGTGTGCACCTGTGATCCCAGCTACTTAGGAAGCTGAGGCAGGAGAATCGCTTGAACTCGGGAGGCGGAGGTTGCAGTGAGCTGAGATCTTGCACTCCAGCCTGGACGACAGAGCAAGACTCCATGTCAAAGAAAAGAAAAATAAATAAATAAATAAATAAATAAATAAATAAATAAATAAATAAGCCAGGCATTGTAGTGCATGCCTGGAATCCCAGGGAACTGAGTGGCTGACGCACAAGAATTGCTTGAAGTCAGGAGGAGGAGGTTGCAGTGAGCCAAGATTGTGCCACTACACTACAGCCTGGGTGACAGAGCAAAACTCTATCTCAAAGGAAAAAAAAAAAGTACTGTTTTCATATTTTCATAGTCATCTCCCTTTTCATTTAGCCAATATCTTCCTGCATTCTGCTATAGTTTTCTCTCTCTACTTTCCTTTCCCTCCTACTTAGCACTCCTGGTGAATTTTCCCCCTTTCCTGCTTTTCTCAATGTCTTCATCCTAAATGGTTTCTGACAAAAAGCACGGACAAAGACTCAGCTTCTACTCATTTTAAAAATGGGGGCAATGGCCAGGCACGGTGGCTCACATCTGTAATCCCAGCTACTCAGGAGGCTGAGGCAGGAGAATCACCTGAACCTGGGAGGCGGAGGTTGCAGTGAGTCAAGATTGCGCCATTGCACTCCAGCCTGGGCAACAAGAGCAAAACTCCGTCTCTAAATAAATAAATAAATAAATAAATAAGTGGGCAACAATGCTACAAGTGAGTAGAGATAATGTATGCAAAGTACCTGGCACACAAAAGGTGTGGTAAACCTGATAATCATTTTCCTCTTCTTTCTGGCTAATAATTTCAAGACCTTCTGTGAGGCTATTTGCACAGCCTTTCCATCTTGAATTTCTTTTCCTATCTCTTTAAAAAATTCTTTTGTTGGATTGTTTTTTAATGTTCATTGTGACTCATGGAATTGATTTCATACTCACTAATGGGTCACATGCATAGTGTGAAAAACATTGAGATAGAGACATTTTGTGCCCTCTGTTGTGTTGGTGACTTGAGTATGTCTGCTTGATAAGGAAAGAAATTACTTGATCTGCTAGACTGATGGCTTGTACAGGAACTTCTTGAACCAGGAGGAATACATCTTAGAGTTTCATTCCTGATGCTTTTCAATGGGAAGAGGTTTTTTAAATTATTTTTTTATTTTTTATTTTTTATTTTTTGAGATAGGGTCTTGCTGTGTCACCCAGGCTGGAGTGCAGTGACACCATCCTAGCTCACTGTAGTCTCAACCTCTGGGGCTTAAGCGATCCTTTTGCCTCAGACTCCTGAGTAGATGGAACTACAGGAGGATAGGAAGTGTTTTTAAGAGTGCCAGTTACGGTCTGATCTACCAAGGATCCAATGAGGTCTTCCATGGCTAGGTCAACTATCAGGTTGGAGTTGATAATATATTTTTATGGAACTTTCTTGGCTGCTATAACCTGGCCAGGTCCAGCACCACAAGCCTTATATCTTGTGGTGGAGAAACAGTTCAACTCACACCCCTACCCCCATTCTCTGTGCAACACCACTCCATTTTCCTATGTGTATCCTTCTCAGTTCATTCATTTATCCTTTTATGAAGTCATTTATGCAACAATTATGAATTGACCACTTACTCTATATCAGCCACTCTGTCAGGGTCTGAGAAAAAGAAAAGAGCCATTCCTGCTCTTGTTGAGTTTATGGTCTGTTAGTGGGAAGCAGATATAAATCAAAGAACCACATCAATAGATATAACATTTTTAAAAGTTTTAGTTGTAATTAATGTCCAAAAAAGACAGTATATAGTGTTATGACATATTATAATAAGGAAAAATGGCCTGGTCAAGGAGGTTACAGTAGGCTTTTCCACTTTTCCAGAAAAATAATGATTGAACTGAGATTGAGAAAAATAGGAGTCAACAGCGTGTGTGTGTGTGTGTGTGGGGGGGGGGGGGGGGTGGTGGTGATTAGAAATTTCTAATAGATAAAACAGCTTGTTCAAAGCCCTGTGATTAAAAGCACAGCTCAGGATTTGCTTCCTGCTTTCTTCCTCCCTCCCTCCCTCCCTCCTTCCCTCCCTCCCTCCCTCTCTTCCTTCCTTCCTTCCTTCCTTCCTTCCTTCCTTCCTTCCTTCCTTCCTTCCTTCCTTCCTCCTTTCACCTTGAATTCAGAAAGTTAACAACTTTCTCAGTTTCTGACACATTATCATCAATGCAAAGACTCTCTTTTGCTTTTTGAAATTTATCTGTATATTCAGTTTTATCTCCTTTCAGCAATTCCATTCTCCTCTCTTTCATAGGCAACCATGTTAATGCATTTAATATACATTTTGAAACATGTTCTTGTAAAAAAAATGACTGTTTTTAATTTATGTCTATGATATTGTTTTGTTAGTTTCATTTCTTTTTTCGCTTGGCACTATGTTTTTAATATTCGTCCAAGCTGCTCTTCGTATATCTAATCTGTTGTTTCTAGTTGCTCCTTAGTGCTCCAGGGTGGTTCATCTGCCACTTAGTATGTATTTACTCCAGTTTTGGATTGTCCCCATTTCCTTTTCGCCTCAAACAACAAGAACTTCACTCACACCCTTTAATGAACATCCTCCAACATGTCCTCACAGGGACCTGTGAGAAAATTCTTGAAGAGTATAACCAGGAGCACAACTGCTGGGTGATAGTTTATGCATGCACTTGACTAAATCATGCCAACTGGGCCTTATAAACCAAAAAGAGTATCTGGGAAAAGTCTCCATCAATTTAGAGGTTTGTTTTGTCAAGGTTGAGAAAGTGTCTGGGGAAAAAAAAAATACAACCCACAGTAGAATCTGTGGCTTGCACTTTTTCCAAAAAGGGTTTTGAGGGATTCAGTTTTTAAAAAGGAGAAACCAGGTTGGATGGGGAAGGAGGAAACAAAACAAAAGGGGAAAGTAGAAAAAATTAGGTAAGTGGTTACAGTCTTTTAAGGCTTTGATTATTTCTCACTGAATTCACATGTTGTATGCGAAAAGGATGGAATGGAGGAACAGCCAATTCTGTATTTGTCTCATGCTCAGTAAATCTGCAGTTTATGTAAGACAAAGTAAACGTATAGTAGAGGAAGAAGTCAAATATGCATTCATCTTGGGGTTGGCAGTGGGACGACTTCTAGCCTCCTCTTGTCCTGTACACGTTAAGATAAGCCGGGTCCTGTTTTTGTTTATTTGTTTGTTTGTTTTGGAGACAGGGTCTCACTCTGTCACCCAAGTTGGAGTGAAGTGATATGATCATGGCTCACTGCAGCCTTGAACTCCTGGATTCTAGCAATCCTCCTACCTCAGCCTGCTAAGTAGCTGGACTATAGGGGTGCACCACCATGCTTGGCTAATTTTTAAAAATTATTTTTAGTAGAGACTAGGTTTTGCTGTGTTGCCCAAGCTGGTCTCTAACTCCTGGGCTCAAGCAACCGTCCTGCCTCGACCTCCCAAAGTGCTGGGATTACAGGCATGAGCCACCATGGATTACAGGCATGGTGAAACCCTGTCTCTACTAAAAATACAAAAATTAGCTGGGCGTGGTAGGGCATGCCTGTAATCCCAGCTGCTTGGGAAGCTAAGGCAGGAGAATTGCTTGAACCTGGGAGGTGCAGTGAGCAAAGATTTTGCCACTGCACTCCAGCCTGGTTGACAGAGCAAGATTCCGTCTCAAAAAAATAAAAATAAAATAAAATAAAAAGATAATCACTATCTTCTAATGGAAGTTTCTGTTGTCTTTTGCTAAACATCTAAAGTACTATAAGATTATATTTTAGCCTATAATTTGTGCACTTATCCAATATCACCTTTCAATTCTCAAATACTTCTTAGGATTATCTAGTCACTAAGGTGAACTGGAAGCTAGTTGGACCGAACACAAATTTTACTTAGTCTTGAATGAAGAAATATAAATGACTAAGTAATGTCAGGGTAGGGAGGAGGTTCAGCTTCACTTGTAGTTTAAAAAAAAAAAAAAGTAACTTAAAATAGTAAAGAGAAGTCCTTTTATAAAGTTGGGAAGTTTTCTAAAGTGATATAATTTATCTTTGGTGAGGATTCAGGAAGATGGGCACTTTCTTACAGTGCAGGGAGGGAACACACGATCTTTCTGAAAAGCAGTTTCACAGTGTGTATCAGGAGCCTTTAATTCACACAGAGAAACAGCATCGTAAAAAACTAAAGCCTTGGCCGGGCGCGGTGGCTCAAGCCTGTAATCCCAGCACTTTGGGAGGCCGAGACGGGCGGATCACGAGGTCAGGAGATCGAGACCATCCTGGCTAACACGGTGAAACCCCGTCTCTACTAAAAATACAAAAAAACTAGCCGGGCGAGGTGGCGGGCGCCTGTAGTCCCAGCTGCTTGGGAGGCTGAGGCAGGAGAATTGCGCGAACCCGGGAGGCGGAGCTTGTAGTGAGCGGAGATCCAGCCACTGCACTCCAGCCTGGGCGACAGAGCGAGACTCCGTCTCAAAAAAAAAAAAAAAAAAAAAAAAAAACACTAAAGCCTTTAAAATGTATATTTAAGAAAGGAGTTACAGACAAGGAAGGGGAGAAGGCTAGAACTCCATGGTATTAGATTGAAATGGGGCCTATCAGTATAATCTCTCTCTCTCTCTATACACCCACACATGCGCGCACACACACACACAAAGCAGACATACAGAAAGGCATATGGATATAGAAATAGATGTAAATGTGTGTGGTTATGTGTCTGTGTATATATCTCCACATCTGTCTCTTTTTATTTTTTGAGACGGAGTCTCGCTCTATTGCCCAGGCTGGAGTACAGTGTCACGATCTCAGCTCACTGCAGCCTCCGCCTCCTGGGTTCAAGGGATTCTCCTGCCTCAGCCTCCCAAGTAGCTGGGACTATAGGCACACACCACCATGCCCGGCTAAATTTTGTGTGTGTGTATTTTTAGTAGAGACAGGGTTTCACCATGTTGGCCAGGCTGGTCTCAAATTTTTGATCTCAAGGGATCTGCCCACTTCAGCCTCCAAAAGTGCTGGGATTACAGGCATGAGCCACTGTGCCTGGCCTACATATATCTCTTACCTCTATCTGCTGAGAGGGCCTAGAAGCAATGAGATTCCAGTATCAATGAGCATACTTAGTGCCCAGATTTTTTTTTAATCGTTATTTTATTTTATTTTTTTGAAGATGACATCTTGCTATGTGTCCCAGGTTGACCTTGAGCTCCTGGGCTCAAGCAATCCTCCTGTTTCAGCCTCTGAAGTAGCTGAGACTATAGGCATGAGCCACTGCACCTGGTTTCCAAATCTGAATTTATAAATACCATTCTCCTATAGAAGGAATCAATGCTCTTTGGAAAAATGGCTCTTTCCAAGGCTGATGCAGGGAAAATACAGAAAGCAGCTGGAATATCTTGTGGTGCCAGAAAGTAGAAAGTTCCTTAAAAAAAAAAAAAAAAAAAAGATGAGAGGCTAGGTGCAATGGCTCCTTCCTGTGATTTCAGAACTTTGGGAGGCCGAGGCAAGAGGATTGCTTGAGCCCAGGAGTTCAAGACCAGCTGGGAGACAAAGTGAGACCCCGTCTGTACAAAAATAAAAATAAAAAAATTAGCCAGGCATGGTGGCATGCACCTGAGGTCCTAGCTATTTGGGAGGCTGAGGCAGGAGGATTGCCTAAGTCCAGGAGTTCAAGGCTGCAGTGTGCCATGTTTGCACCATTGGACACCAGCCTGGGTGACAATAAGACTCTGTCTCAAAAAAAAAAAAAAAGAGTATCTGTCAAAAAAGACATAGGAACAAACTTTAGGGGCTCTCAATGGACAAATAGAGGACAGTTTAGTACTGTATTTTAAGCAGGTAGAATAAAACGATAATCTATTAGTCTGTGCTGATATAAATAAATAATCAAATAAATAAACAGAGGAGAGAGGAAATCTCTTTCTTACCTGAGAATTCCAATTAAATGTAGAACAAATGATGGATATAGATGCCATTTGGCAAACATCATAGAGATAAATGTTTCAAGCATAAAAATTATGAGGAGAAACATAATTACATTGTCTTTAGGTATTTCCTTATGTCCCTGCTACCATAACCTGTTTTGCCAGGATCCAAGCCCCCATTCCTTCTATAACCTCAAGATGATACATAAGCTTCTAAACTCCATTAGGGGATGGATAATCACTCTGTGTGTGTTTCTCCCTGTGTACATGTTAATAAAATTTGTATGCCTTTTCTCCAATTAATCTGCCTTTTGTGAGGTGATTTTTCAGTGAAACTTCAGGAGACAGAGGAAAAGTTTTACGTTGGTCCCTAAAGTTTTGTGCTGTGAGCGGGATCACCAAAGCGGATCTGTTCTTCCAGAAGCCACGGTGAAGGGAACCCAGGACTTGACAAGCCAGAAAAAAGGGTAAGAATTTCTTGCCAGTCAGGCTCCAGGCCTCTCTGTGGAATCTTGGTTGAGTGGATGGTAAAAATCGCTGTCTCTTTTTCCTCTGCAAAATTTTGATGAATAGGAGAGAAGGATTTGTGTGACTAGTCTTGGGTGTAGTGACTCTGGTATATTTTTTGGTTCTTTTGTTATGAATATTCATATTGTTTGATCCCTTTCCTCCAGAAATAGTTGTTTTTTCCCCCTTTGTATTTGTCTAGAAAGAAGTGTTGTTCTTTTATAAAGAAGGGTACCAGATGAGGTTTCCGCTTGTCGTGTTTTATATCCTTGAGAGTTTGACTTGTGAGCAAGCACTCTCTCTTGATCTCCATCATCCAGGGAATGCGATTTTTCAGAGGACATCAGGTGACCAGCCTGAAAATGGCTGGGAACTGAAGACTTTTTGTTCCAAATATGTCAAGCTCTTAGGAGAGTTTGTCTATCTTAGCCTATTCCTGGGAGTCAATGTTTTGTCAGGGATCTTCAGACTTGTTTCTTCACTTTCCACGAAAAGGCTATTGGACTGAGTCACTACTGGAATGAATACAACATTAGAAATTAATCAGGCTGGGCGTGGTAGCTCACGCCTCTAATCGCAACACTTTGGGAGGCCCAGATGGGCGGATCACTTGAGGTCAGGAGTTTGAGACCAGCTTGGCCAATACGGTGAAACCCCGTCTCTACCAAAAATACACAAATTAACCGGGCGTGGTGGTGCATGCTTGTAATCTCAGCTACTTTGGAGGCTGAGGCATGATAATCACTTGGATCTGGGAGGCAGAGGTTGCAGTGAGCTGAGATGGTGCCACTGCATTCCAGCCTGGGCAACAGAGTGAGACTCTGTCTCAAAGAAAAAAAAAAAAGAGGCCGGGCGTGGTGGCTCACACCTGTAATCCCAGCACTTTGGGAGGCCGAGGCGGGCGGATCACAAGGTCAGGAGATCAAGACCATGGTGAAACCCCATCTCTACTAAAAATACAAAAAAAAAAAAAATTAACTGGGCACGGTGGCGGGCACCTGTAGTTCCAGCTACTCAGGAGGCTGAGGCAGGAGAATGGCATGAACCTGGGAGGCGGAGTTCATGGCTAGCCTTAGAAATTCTTTAGGCAGGGCTGGGCATGGTGGCTCACACCTGTAATCCCAGCACTTTGGGAGGCTGAGGCGGGTGGATCACCTGAGGTCAGGAGTTTGAGACCAGCCTGACCAACATGGTGAAACCCTGTCTCTACTCAGAAAATACAAAAATTAACTGGGTGTGGTGGCGGGCGCCTGTAGTCCCAGCTACTCAGGAGGCTGAGGCAGAAGAATGGCTTGAATCCGGGAAGTAGAGGTTGCAGTGAGCCGAGATCACGCCATTGCACTCCAGCCTCGGCAACAGAGAGAGATTCCATCTCAAAGAAGAAGAAGAGGAAAGAGAAGGAAGAGGAGGAGGAGGAGGAGGAGGGGAAGGAGAAGGAGAAGGAGAAGGAGAAGGAGGAGGAGGAGGAGGAGGAGGAGAAGGAGAAGAAGAAGAAGAAGAAGAAGAAGAAGAAGAAGAAGAAGAAGAAGAAGAAGAAGAAGAAGAAGAAGAAGAAGAAGAAGAAGAAGAAGGAGAAGAAGAAGGAGAAGAGGAGGAGGAGGAGGAAGAAATTCTCTAGATAGGCCGGGTGTGGTGGCACATGCCTGTAATCTCAGCAGTTTGGGAGGCCGAGGTCAGTGAATCGATCGCTTTGAGGTCAGGAGTTCAAGACCAGCCTGGCCAACATGGTGAAACCCTGTCTCTACTGAAAATACAAAAATTACCCAGGAGTTGTGCTGGGCGCCTGTAATCCCAGCTACTCAGGAGGCTGAAGAAGGAGAATCTCTAGAAGCTGGGAGGCAGAGGTTGTAGTGAGCCGAGATCGTGCCACTGCACTCCAGCCTTGGCAACACAGCAAGACTGTCTCATTAAAAAAAAAAAAAAAGGAAAAAAAAAAAAGAAAGAAAGAAAAAGAAAAAGAAATTCTCTTGACAAAATTAAAGAGCACAGATCTGACCTAAAACAAAGCTAGAATCCTTTGTACACTCAGACTGCCTGCTTGTAATCTCTTGTGGGATTAACAATGGCTACAAGGGCTGCTCTGCCTTGTAGTCTAGTAGTTAAAATTCCACAGGTTCGGCCAGGCGCGGTGGCTCAAGCCTGTAATCCCAGCACTTTGGGAGGCCGAGGCGGGTGGATCACGAGGTCAGGAGATCGAGACTATCCTGGCTAACATGGTGAAACCCCATCTCTACTAAAAATACAAAAAACTAGCCGGGCGTGGTGGCGGGCGCCTGTAGTCTCAGCTACTTGGGAGGCTGAGGCGGGAGAATGGCTTGAACCCGGGAGGCGGAGCTTGCAGTGAGCCGAGATCACGCCACTGCACTCCAGCCTGGGAGCACAGCAAGACTCCGTCTCAAAAAATAAATAAATAAATAAAATAAAATAAAATAAAATAAAATAAAATTCCACAGGTTCACTGCCACGGCCTAGGTTCAATTCCTAGTCAGGGAATCAGTCTCCTTTGATTTGAAATTTGTGTGAGTTTTGACTTTTTGAGGAACCCATTTATTAATGATCCTTGTTCCTTCCATGGACAGCTTATGATTTCCTGTCAACTTCTGTCTATAGGAAGCACATGAGGCTTTTGGACCTTTGTGTGTAAATGATCAGCTGAGAAGCTGAGACGCTAGAGAATATAGAAATGTGGGTTATACCCTATTTGCAGAGAGCAAAACTTTTCTTTCTTTGAGCTATCTTTTGGGTGGTTCTGGATCTTGTGAGGCATTGGGGAGGGTACCTTTGGAATAAAACAATTCAAAAGTCAGAAATATTAGCTATTCGTCCCAGCTAAAATCTAATAATGAGACTTTAAAATATTTTTTTAAAAAGAGCTCTATGGTTAGAAGTCAGCTTAATTAAAAGCTGATATTCAAGGCATATATATGTGTCTGAGAGTACATGTATATATGTGCATATATACACACACACACATAGAGAGAGAGAGAGGTGTGCATAAAAGGACTTCCCGCTTTTTCTCTTTTAGGATCCTGTTTTGGTACTTTCTTTTCAGTTGACAGAAGCCCTCTTTAAAGAAAAAAAAAATGCGCTTGGTCTCTCTTTTCACTTCTACTTACTTCTCCTCCTCCCTATTCTTTCTCTCTCTTTGCTGTCTTCAGTATCACATAAAAGGCTCTAGAGGGGGCCTCTAAGGACTCAGACGCCTTAAGGAACAGAGAAAAAGGAACCACTCCCAACTTTGGAGGGTCCTCTGTTTTCCTTATGGAGTTTCAAGGGTCATAAACAGATTCCTCTCAGGTTTAAAGCTTGCCCTGTCATCTCTGCAGCTCTCAGCAGAGATGCATCCTAGAGTAGGTGGCTCCTCTCTGCAGACAGGACCTTCCAAGAGGGTGAGTCCTCTCTGCAGCTGGTCATCTTGTCATCTGCTCAGCTCTGAGGTAGGGGCTTTTTTTTTTTCTGAGATGGAGTCTAACTCTGTTGCCCAGGCCGGAGTGCAGTGGCACAATCTCGGCTCACTGCAACCTCTGCCTCCCGAGTTCAAGCGATTCTTCTGCCTCAGCCTCCTGAGTAGCTGGGACAGGTACGTGCCACCATGCCCAGCTAATTTTTATATTTTCAGTAGAGACGGGGTTTCACCATATTGGCTAGGCTGTTCTCGAACTCCTGACTTCATGATCTGCCCGCCTTGGCCTCCCAAAGTGCTGAGATTACAGGCGAGAGCCACTGCACCCAGCCGAGTCGGGGGGGGCTTTTATGGGCCTAAGAGGGGAGGAAGTGCTCACCAATTGGTCCATGGGCGGCCATGGGAAGGCCGGGAAAAAGCACCACAAGTTCCTGCTCCCATCCGCGGAACTAGGCAGCCCAGTGCCCAGCCTTCAGGCCCTTCCTTGCCTTAAAGTGGGGCCTCACGAGGACCCTTCCCCACTTCTGCTCAGAAAATCTGTCGGCCTCCTGCTGCTGTTCATGGTACCCAGGCTCCGCTCCACTTTGCTCCTAGGGCGCGCTGGAAGCAGGCACTTCGAAGTCTGGGAAGGCGGGGGACCTTCTCGTGCTCCCAAGAGTGCAGGGATGCCTGAGCCTGCGGCTGTGGTTTGGGTGGCTGCAGCTGTGCCGAGGAGGGCAGGGCTCTTGCCTGCTCCTGGCCAAGAGCACAGGGAGGCTCTGATCTGCAGCCATAATTTGAGTTGTGGAGCAGGAGGCTGGGTCTGCAGCAGCGGTTTTGGTGGCTGCAGCGGGCACCTGGGGAGCTACTCCCACCCCAGCTCAGAAGGGGTGAGGCTCCCACTTGTCCCCAGCTCCTGCCGGCTCCATGGAGCATGTAGCCCTGGCTGAGCCTCTCTGCTGCTGTCGGCGTGATGGCAGTAGCAGGCTGTTTGGAGCGGCCGCTGCCATCAGTATGTTAAAATAATATGAAAAGCATTGTCAAAGAAGAAAAGGTTTTTAACTTCTTTTGAGTTATATTTGTATTAATATGTTATTAATATGTGTTGCAAAATTGTATGAGATTCCTAAAATTCTGATGGTCTTGGAATATGTTCTCAATTATGATGTTTATAATTATTTTTTTTTTTTTTATTAAAGTTGGGGTCTTGACCTATCATCCATGCTGGGGTGCAGTGGCATGATCATGGCTTACAGCAGCCTGGAACTACTGGGCTCAAGGATCCTCCTGCCTTAGCCTCCTGAGTAGTTGGGACTACAGGTATGCACCACCATGCCTGGCTAAGATTTTTTTTTTTTTTTTTTGAGACGGAGTCTGGCTCTGTCGCCCATTCTGGAGTGCAGTGGCGCAATCTCGGCTTACTGCAAGCTCTGCCTCCTGGGTTCACGCCATTCTCGTGCCTCAGCCTCCCGAGTAGCTGGGACTACAGGCGCCCGCCACCGCGCCCGGCAAATGTTTTGTATTTTGTAGTAGAGACGGGGTTTCACCGTGTTAGCCAGGATGGTCTCGATCTCCTGACGTCGTGATCCACCCGCCTCGGCCTCCCAAAATGCTGGGATTACAGGCGTAAGCCACAGCGCCCGGCCCGATTTTTTTTTTTTTTTAATATTTTGTAGAGAAAGTGTCTCACTATGTTACCCAAGCTGGTCTTGAATCCTGGCCTTATGTGATCCCCCTGCCTCAATCTCCTGAGTTGCTGGGATTACAGGTGTCAGCCACTGCACCTAGCTCTAAATTGTTGTGTGCCACAGTAATAACCAAATTTGCTTGCTCAAAAGTAGATAGCTTCAGTCCAAAATTTGCTTCTTCTTCAAGAAAAGTCATGGAAAGGATTCTGATAAGTACTCTTCAATACAAGTTTCTCATAACTTTAGAGATCATACTATTAGACTAGGTTAAAAACAAAAACAATAACAAAAAAAAAAACAGCCGGACGTGGTGGCTCATGCCTATAATCCCAGTACATTTGGAGGCTGAGGCGGGCAGATCACTTGAGGTCAGGAGTTTGAGACCAGCCTGGCCAACATGGTGAAACCCCGTCTCTACTGCAAATACAAAAATTAGCCAAGTGTGGTGGCAGGTTCCTGTAATCCCAGCTACTTGGGAGGCTGAGGCAGGAGAATCATTTGAACCTGGGAGGCAGAGGTTACAGTGGGCCAAGATTGCGCCACTGCACTCCAGCCTGGGTGACAGAGCAAGACTGTCTCAAGAAAAAAAAAAAAAAAGCCAATGTGTAGGCTGGGTGTGATGGCTCATACCTGTAATCCTAGCACTATGGGAGGCTGAGACAGGAAGATTGCTTGAGGCCAAATGTTTGAGACCAGCCTGAGTAACATAGAGACCCTATCTCTAGAAAGAAAAAAAAAAAAGGTAAATGTGTTCATGAGGTTTGCTAACCCATCAAAAAGAACAAAAATTAATTACATGGGACTGAGCTAGTAAAAGACTAAAATAATTTAGCTAGGTGCGTAGGCTCACACCTCTGGGAGGCAGAGGTGGGTGGATCATTTGAGGTCAGGAATTTGAGACAAGTCTGGCCAACATGGTGAAACCCCATCTCTACAAAAAATACAAAAATTAGCTGGATGTGGTGGCAGGTTTCTGTAATCCCAGCTACTCAGGAGTCTGAAGCAGGAGAATCGCTTGAACCAGGGAGGCAGACATTGCAGTGAGCCAAGATGATGCCACTGGTGAGACTCCGTCTCCGTCTCTGATATAGTTTGGCTGTGTCCCCACCCAAATCTCATCGTGGTGAATTCCCATGGGTTGTGGGAGGGACCCAGTGGGAGGTAATTGAATCACAGGGGACGGAGTCTCACTCTGTCACCAGGCTGGAGTGCAGTGGCGCGATCTTGGCTCACTGCAACCTCCACCTCCCCAGTTCAAGCTATTCTCCTATCTCAGCCTCCCAAGTAGCTGGGGTTACAGGCACACACCACCATGCCCAGCTACTTTTTGTATTTTTAGTAGAGACGAGGTTTCACCATATTGGCCAGGATGGTCTCCATCTTACGATCTCGTGATCTGCCCACCTTGGTCTCCCAAAGTGCTGGGATTACAGGCGTGAGCCACCACACCCAGCTGATCTAATGGTTTTATAAACAGGAGTTTCCCTGCAGGAGCCCTCTCTTTGCCTGCTGCCATCCATGTAAGACATGATTTGCTCTTCCTTGCCTTCTGCCATGATTGTGAGGCCTCCCCAGCCATGTGGAACTGTGAGACCATTAAACCTTTTTGCTGTATAAATTACCCAGTCTGGGGTATGTCTTTATTAGCAGTGTGAAAAGGGACTAACACAGTCTCAAAAAACAAAAAAGACTAAAATAATTTGTGTGACTTTTTTGTTTAAAACATTACTGATTCTTTCTTGTTCTCAAGAGGTTAAAAAGCTTTTTTCTTTTCTTTTGAGCTACTTATAGCTTTTAGCAATTAAGAAAAGTATACTTTTGGAAACGAAATTAAAACATTTATCTTTCTGTCTACATGATCTCTCTAGAGTGTAGAAACTATTTGTGAATATTCTTGATTTATGGCAAAATAGTCACTTATATAAATTCAAGAAAAACCTGTTTTCCTTTGTAACAAGACACAATTAGAGGCACTGATTATTTTTCCAAAGCTTTGACTGGAATGATCTATTTTCAAATATTTGATTCTACAACAGCCGGGCGTGGTGTTATTAGATTCTAACCCTGTTCATTTTTTTTTTCTGAGTTTTTATTATTTGCCTATCACTTAGACTAACTCTTAAATTATTTCCTGACTACAAGTCTGCAAACTAATGTTTCTACATTTTTCTTCCATTTTTCTGACTTGGACTCAATATAATTGCTACTACCTTTTTCCTGAGGCCCTACAAGCTGACACTCATACCTTGGGACATACAAACTACAAGTGCGAAAAATTTGTCAGATAACCACTGCCTACTTCCACTTTTACTAAATGTACATCAAGGCTAACATCTAGATACCTCAACTTACTGCCCTCCAGACTCCTAGAAAACTGATTTATAGATTATTCAAAACATTAATCTTCGTTTTTCTTCTGTTTAAAAGCCCATCTACATGCCACTTCCTAAAGTGAGATACAAATGTTTAATGGGGATGGCCTCTTCCCAGAAATGGCAGACAAGTTTAATGGAATCCTTTGCAAATCGATTATTGATTCAACTTTTTTCTTCAAAGTCACCAACTTAGCTTTTAGTGTGTGTACCTTCACACAGGATAATGTTGGGCCTTAGAAACCCCAGTACCCCAAAATATGGTGACTTGACACACTGAACTGAAGAAGTCTCAAGATCTCTCTGACCTCGCCTGCTCCCTCCTACCAACTCTCCCAAAGCCAAGATAAAATTTTTCTCTGAAGTTTCTTTATCTGCCTAAAATCCGGACCTCTCTCTAAAATAAAACTCATTTTTTCTTCCAGGATCATTCAAATTCCAAAGAAAACTATTTACAGATAACATCTAGTCCAGATTCATTCATTCTCCCTAGTAATTCTTTTTTGACCCTCAACAGAACTCAGCCTCTCCCTACTCCCATAACCTGTTTTGCCAAGTTTAAGCCCTCATTCTTTTTATATCTCAAGATGGTAACATTAATCAAATTTACATGACTTTTCTTTTAAGAAAGAGTATCTCCTCATGTATACATATTTCAAAACAACATGCCATACCTAATAAATATGTACAATTTTGTCAATTAAAAATAAATAAATAAAAGTATTTCCTCATCAGATAATTACAAATGGCAAAAACAGTAAATTTACAGTGCAGAGACCTGACAGACAACATCTTAATTAAATTATCAAAGTTATTCCAACGGAATAAAAGGGATACAAAAAAATTTTTAAAGTTAGTATCACCAGTATTGGGATAAATGAACATTATGTGCCTCCTGCTATGAAGCATTGAGTAGCATGCAACATCACTTCTGCAGTATTCTTTTTTTTTTTTTTTTTTTTTTTTTGAGGTGGAGTCTCGCTCTGTCGCCCAGGCTGGAGTGCAGTGGCCGGATCTCAGCTCACTGCAAGCTCCGCCTCCTGGGTTCACGCTATTCTCCTGCCTCAGCCTCCCGAGTAGCTGGGACTACAGGCGCCCGCCACCTCGCCCGGCTAGTTTTTTGTATTTTTTAGTAGAGACGGAGTTTCACTGTGTTAGCCAGGATGGTCTCGATCTCCTGACCTCGTGATCCGCCCGTCTCGGCCTCCCAAAGTGCTGGGATTACAGGCTTGAGCCACCGCGCCCGGCCACTTCTGCAGTATTCTTACCAAAAATGCATTACCTGAATTTAATGATGAGGAAGCATTAAGTGGACAAAAATTGAAGGATATCTTACAAAATAATTGGCCAATCTTCTTCAAAAGTGTCAAGGTTATGCAGTATCAGCTAGATAAATTACAGAGATGAGTTCAAATTGATACCTCAAAATGTGGAATTTCTTCTTCAACATGATTAAGATTTTCAAGATGTCAACAGCAGAATATTAAACTACATATGCAGGGTCCTGTGTGACTGTACAGATAGCATGTTCATAAAGCTGGCCCTGAGGTCATGGAAATTGCAGAAAGACCAAGAAACTGTCTTGCAGTGGAGGGTAGAAAGAGACATGAAAATGAAATGGAATGCTCAATCCTGCACCAGAAGGAGGACATTAGTGGAACAAAATGAAAACTTTTAATAAGATTGGTAGATTATATAATAGTTTTATATCAAAGTTAATTTCCTGATTTGTGTCATTGTATTGTAGCTAGGTTAGATGCATTAATTATTTGGGGAATCTGAATGAAGAGCACATGGAAATAGTTGGTACTGTTTTGCAAGTTTTTTAAAGTCTGAAATTATTTCCAAATGAAAAATAAGTAATAAAAGAAATGTGGGAGAGCAGTGAGCATTCTAGGACCCACTGAAATCATCTTGAATATTGAACTTAAAGCTGGGTTTTGAATAAAGAATGAGATTTTAATGAACAGAAAGGAGATTTAACTGGGCATAAGAAGAAAACACGTAAAGCAATGCAAAGCCCTTGGCTTTTGAGTCTACTTTAAAAAATGTATGTTTGTATAATTTCCCCTATCAATTCCATTTCTAATAAACTTTCCTGAGAAAATAACGAAAGATATGCAAAATATTTATATAAACATGGAATTTCATTGCAACAGTGTTTATAACAGAAAACAATGATAACAATCAAAATGGCAAATAATAGGGGATTAGTTAAATATAATTTATTTCATCCATAGAATGGGAAACAACACAGCAAACACAGCAATGTGTTGTACAAATTTTTTACAACACATGTGTAAAAAATTATCCTATTAATGTTCAATTAATATTAACATTGATAATTTCTGGGTGATGGAATTGTGGCTATTTTGTTTTTTCCTTTTAAATTTTTTGTATTCTGTTCTATTGCACAGTGGCTTGCATTAACCTGTTATACTTTTGTAATAATAAAAATGAGCTGTCACTGTAAAAAACAAAAGAGAGATATTTAACTTATTTAGGTCTAGCACCCACTGTTTCTGAAAATAGTAACATTTAATAAATTTTAATCTTCCCCATCCTGAATATATTTTGCTTTCTTTTTCTTCACTTTATTTTTATATTTTTAGAGACAGGGTCTCTCTGTGTTGCCCAGGCTGGAGTGTAGTAGCTATTCACAGGATTCACAAGAGACATCATAGTGCACTGTAGCCTCCAACTTCTGGCAATCCTTCCTTCTCAGCCTCCCATGACTGAGATTAAAAGGGTACATCACCATGTCAGGCTTTCCTCACATTAAATTTATGCAAAAACTCTCATTTGATTATAGAAGTAACAACTACCTGCAGAATGCATCACTTTAAAAATAAGTCCATAATTTTTAAGTGTGGGCTTATAGGTGTTTTTTCCTCCAAATATAGCTTAATACCTTCCTGTAGTATAAACATATTTGCAACCCCTATTTCTTCATAGCTATGATATGCATTTGGAAATGCACTTCAGAGTTATCATCAATTTTTTTTTTTTTTTTTTTGTGTTTTTTTTGAGATGAAGTCTTAATCTGTTGCCCAGGCTGGAGTGCAGTGGTGCGATCTTGGCTCACTGCAAGCCCCGCCTCCCGGGTTCACGCCATTCTCCTGCCTCAGCCTCCAGAGTAGCTGGGTCTACAGGTGCCCGCCACCACGCCCAGCTGATTTTTGTATTTTTAGTAGAGATGGGGTTTCATCATGTTGGTCAAGCTAGTCTTGAACTCCTGACCTCAGGTGATCTGCCTGCCTCAGTCTCCCAAAATGTTGGAATTACAGGTGTGAGCCACTGCATCCGGCCCAACCATTAATTTTTAAAATGTCATAAAAGGACAAGCCAGGTGTAGTGGTACCTGCCTGTTAATTCCAGCTATTTGGGAGGCTGAGCCAGAAGGCCTGCTTGAGCCTAGGAGTTCAGACCAACCTGGGTAACATAACAAGACTCAGTCTCTAAAGTCAAAATAATTTTTTAAAAATTTAAATTATAAAAGGAAAAGTGTAAAAAAAACCAAAATCCATCATTTTCTTTTCCTGTCTATCTTTTTTTTATCTTTATCAAGCTAGATATGCAGTTTCATACATCATTGTTATTATGGTGTACAATTGTGTATTTCTACTTTTTCTTATTATTTTGTAAAAAAATCTCCATATTTCTGCATTTTGTCATTTTAATTGTATTCATAATGTTTCATTGATATAGCTAGTTTTTCCTACACTTTCATATTATTGATTATTTAGGCAATTTCTAGTTTTTAACTCTTAAACTTTTTGCTATCAGCATCTTTTTTTTAATTTAATTTTTATTTTTTTGAGACGGAGTCCCGCTCTGTCGCCAGGCTGGAGTGCAGTGGCGCGATCTCGGCTTACTGCAACCTCCACCTCCCAGGTTCAATCATTTCTCCTGCCTCAGCCTCCCCAGCAGCTGGGACTACAGGCATGCACCACCACGCCCAGCTATTTTTTTGTATTTTTGGTAGAGACGGGGGTTTCACCATGTTGGCCAGGATGGTCTCCATCTGTTGACCTTGTGATCCGCCTGCCTTGGCTTCCCAAAGTGCTGAGATTATAGGCATGAGCCACTGCACCCGGCCGGATCAGTGTGCATTTTTAACCATTCATCTGTCTCTTGGTTTGTGGCTGTCCCACTATGGCTTACCAAACAGCTGCTGCCTTGTGATCTTACTATCATTCATTTCTCACACATATCTCACCCTGCTGAGTCAATTTGCAGTAGGTATCCTTTCAATACTTGTTATCTAACTATAATCTGCAACCTTAGTCTAGTCACCCTCTCTTACCAGCTGGGGTTTTACCAGGCACGCTTAGAATTTAAACTATTTATAGAAGTTGAAGAATATTTCAGTAGCAAACCAATTCACGTAGTCTTATAAAAATTGTACGTTTCACTGCTTTACAAAACAGAATGTACTAAATGCCATTGAATTGTACACTTTAAAATGGTTAATTTTATATTATGCAAATTTCACCTCAAGTATAGAAAAACAATATACAAGATATCTGGACAATTTTTATTTTTATGTACACACATTTTGATACTAGCTGGACAAGGTGACATGTTCCTGTAATCCCAGCTACTCGGGAGGCTGAGGCACAAGAACCACTTGAACCTGGGAGGCGGAGGCTGCAGTGAGCTGAGATCATGAATAACTTAGGAAATGTTTGACAGCAGAAAGAAAATTGCAGGATAAGTTCTTTAGGCAGAGGACAAAGGTTGAAAAGATAAAAGATTGAGAATAGACTCCTGTAGCTACCCTCATTTTTACCATCCTATAACAATCCTTATGTCCAGACATCTCGTATATTGGTTTTTTACACTTGAGGTGAAATTTGCATAATATAAAATTAACCATTTTAAAGTGTACAATTCAATGGCATTTAGTACATTCACAGAGTTGAACAACTACTGTAACCTCTATCTAGTTTCAAAATATGTTCCTGTTCACCTCATTTTCATTCAATTCATTTTATACCCCCAAAAAGCTTTATATCCATTAGATAGTCACACTCTATTTCTCTTTTCCCTCAGTCATTGATAATCATCTATCTGCTTTCTGTCTCTATGGATTTATCTATCCTGGATATTTCATAGGAATGGAATTATATGTTACCTTTTTTTTTTTTTTTAAAGAGATGGGGTCTTGCCATGTTGCCCAGATTGGAGCGCAGTGGCTATTCACAGGCACAATCAGAGTTCACTGTGGTCTTGAACTTCTCAGATCAAGAGATCCTCCCACCTCAGTCTTCCAAGAAGCCGGGACTATACAGGTACACACCACCACAATGCTTTTCAGATTCATCCACCTTGTAGCATGAATCAGTGCTTCATTTCTTTTTCACAGCTGAGTAATATTTGGTTACATGGATATATCATATTTTGTTTATCAGTTCCTCTGATGATGGACATTTGGGTTGTTTCCACCTTTTGGTTATTGTTGGTAATGCTGCTAGGAACATTTATGTAAAGCATTTTCTTTTATTTTTTTGAAGACGGAGTCTCGTTCTGTCGCCCAGGCGGGAGTGCAATGGCATGATCTTGGCTCGCTGCAACCTCTGCCTCCCAGGTTCAAGCGATTCTCCCTGCCTCAGCCTCCCCAGTAGCTGGGATTACAGGCAGGCATCACTGCGCCAGGCTAATTTTTTTTTTTTCTTTTTTTTTTTTTGAGATGGAATCTCGCTCTGTCGCCCAGGCTGGAGTGGAGTGGTGTGATCGCCGCTCACTGCAAGCTCCGCCTTCCAGGTTCACGCCATTCTCCTGCCTCAACCTCCGGAGTAGATGGGACTACAGGCGCCCACCACCACACCTGGCTACTTTTTTGCATTTTTAGTGGAGACGGTGTTTCACTGTGTTAGCCAGGATGGTCTGGATCTCCTGACCTCGTGATCCCCCCTCCTCGGCCTCCCAAAGTGCTGGGATTAGAGGCGTGAGCCACCACGCCCAGCCTTTGTATTTTTTTAGTAGAGATGGGGTTTCACCATGTTGGCCAGGTTGGTGTCGAACTCCTGACCTCAGGTGATCCACCTGCCTCGGCCTCCCAAAGTGCTGGGATTACAGGCATGAGCTACCATGCCCAGCCCATGTAAAACATTTTTGTTTGAACATCAGTTTTCAATTCTTTTGGGTATACACCTAGGAGTAAAATTATTGGCTTATACAGTAATTCTATGTTTAACTTATTGAGGAACTACCAAACTATTTTTCACGGAAGCTGCACCATTTTACATTTCTACCAGAAATGTATGAAAGTTCTAGTTTTGGCCGGGCGCGGTGGCTCAAGCCTGTAATCCTTGGGAGGCCGAGACGGGCGGATCATGAGGTCAGGAGATCGAGACCATCCTGGCTAACACGGTGAAACCCTGTCTCTACTAAAAAATACAAAAAACTAGCCGGGCGAGGTGGCGGGCGCCTGTAGTCCCAGCTACTCGGGAGGCCGAGGCAGGAGAATGGCGTGAACCCGGGAGGCGGAGCTTGCAGTGAGCTGAGATCCGGCCACTGCACTCCAGCCTGGGCGACAGAGCGAGACTCCGTCTCAAAAAAAAAAAAAAAAAAAAAGTTCCAGTTTTTCCACGTCCTTTTCAACACTTGTTTTCTATTTTTTGGATTATAGACATCCTGGTGAGTGTGAAGTGCTATCTCATTGTAGTCTTGATTTGCATTTCCTTAATTACTAATGATGTTGGGCATCACTTCATATGCTTATTAATATTCCATTAACATATGTTTCTTAGGAGAAATGTATATTCAAGTCCCTTGCCCATTTTTTCGTTAGGTTGTTTTTCGGTTGTTGATTTATACAAGTTCTTTATTTATTCCGGATACTGCACTCTTACCAGATATACAATTTGCAAATATTTTCTCTCTTTTTATATTAACTTTTCCACTCGTGTCCTGAAAGTCATTTCTTCCTTCTGAAATACCTTGATAATAAATGTATTGCTAACTATGCCCTTGCCACTTAGTCCTTCCCTAGGGCCTTCAATAATGTTCATTTTAGAAGACAATTGATGTTTTTATTTTGTTGAGACAGAGTCTCCCTCTGTTGCCCAGGCTGGAGTGCAGCGGTGCGATCTTGGCTCACTGCAAACTTCTCCTCCTGAGTTCAAGTGATTCTCCTGCCTCAGCCTCCTGAGTAGCTGGGATTACAGGCGCCCACCACCACGCCCGGCTAATTTTTTTGTTTTTATTTATTTATTTTTTATTTTTATTTTTTGAGACGGAGTCTCGCTCTGCCACCCAGGCTGGAATGCAGTGGCCGGATCTCAGCTCACTGCAAGCTTCGCCTCCCAGGTTCACGCCATTCTCCTGCCTCAGCCTCCCGAGTAGCTGGGACTACAGGCGCCCGCCACCTCGCCCGGCTAGTTTTTCGTATTTTTTTAGTAGAGACGGGGTTTTACCGTGTTAGCCAGGATGGTCTCGATCTCCTGACCTCGTGATCCGCCCGTCTCGGTCTCCCAAAGTGCTGGGATTACAGATGTGAGCCACCGTGCCTGGCCTCTTGATGCTTTTTAAATTGAGTGTTAGGTACATGCATGCCCATTTTATTGACATTTTATTATATAAAGGTTATATTCCCTCTTTCTTATATCTGTATGTATAGGTATTTTTATATGAAAAAAATTTAAAGGCTTGACAATAATGTCTCCTCTACGACTCTATTTTATTTCTGTTCTTGCATTCACTAACATACTTGTAGAATGAATGAGTGGTCTATATTCTATATACTTTTATAGAATGAGTGGTCTATATTTTCTGCTTCATTTTATCCACAACTGATGCTTCTTCCATCTCTTGCAATACAACTTTTTTGTCCTGAAATAATGAAACATTTGGGCCTGTGCCCGACCCTTATCTTTATTCTTTCTTCCTAGGCAATGTTACTCATGATTCATCCACCTATTTGCATTATTCAGATGATGCCTAATCTGTGTCTCTGAACCTAAACCCTAAACCAAGTTTTATTATTTATTTATTTGAAACAGAGTTTCACTCTTGTTGCCCTGGCTGGAGTGCAGTGGTGTGATCTTGGCTCATTGCAACTTCAGCCTCTCGGGTTAAAGCGATTCTCCTGCCTCAGGCTCCAAAGTAGCTGGGATTACAGGTGCCCACCACCACGCCCGGTTAATTTTTTGTATTTTTAGTAGAGACCGGGTTTCACCATGTTGGCCAGGCTGGTCTCGAACTCCTGACCTCAGGTGATCCACCCACCTCGACCCCTCAAAGTGTTGGAATTACAGGCGTGAGCCACTGCGCCCGGACAACTCAAGTTTTAGAACTCTTTCAGTCGTTTACTTTACCAGATATATTTCCCCTATTAATTGTTTTTTCCTATCCAATTTTCTATTTCTTCAAACCGTATCAGTTTCAGTCTCATACCTTTGTAGTAATCATTGATTACTCTGTCTTCTGTCACTTCTTCTGATCAGTTATCAAGTCTTTCGTCTTTTACTTTAAATATATTTCATTTCCACTCCATGGTCAATCATCCCGTTTTAATGCACTATCACAGAAAGCTGGAATTATTTCAATAGCTCCTCTCTGCCTGACCACTTCCTCTCCCTCCTTAGGTGATAATCTTTTAGAGGACTGTGATGGAACATGGTGCTAAGTGAGCAAGATAACTTAGGTTATCTTTTTTTTTTAATGTTAGATGAAGTGAAGAAGGGAGGGTGTTGACCCTCCTCGATTAAGTGATGAAGCCCTGAACTGTGGCAATGATGCGGGAGAAGGCTGTTAAAAATCGTAAAGTCGACTGGTGACCAATTAGAGCTGGAAGGACTTACCCACGCTAACACCTCCCAAATATGGGAGTATTTTACTACCATAAATGAAATACATCCAGTGAATTTTTGCTAAGCGAGCAATACCCGCGCTTCGGTAAGAACTGTCACTCTTGGAGCGGGCCAACCAGCCTCCACCATCCAGATGGCTGATCCTAGATTGGCAGCCTGCGTCTCTCTAGCTACCGTCTCTATGGTTCGGGGAATCTCCAGGTTGGGGCTTGACCGGTCCGACTTTTGCGCGTGCGCGAGTCCTGGCGCGTGCCCGCCCTCCCGCAACTGTCTGACCCCGCGGGTGGGAGGGGTGGGTCTGGGAACGTTGCGGCGGCTGTCGCCGCGGCTCCAGCACTCAGAGCTGTTCTGTGGCCAAGCGTGCGCCTGGAGTCCTTCCTTGCCTCCTGGGGCGGCCGCCACCCGCCCCCAGATGGTGGGTCCGGAGGATGCCGGAGCCTGCTCGGGAAGAAACCCCAAGTTGCTCCCGGTGCCTGCGCCGGAGCCCGTGGGCCAGGACGGGATGGTAATCCGGGCCATGGGCGGCTTTGGCGGAGGCGTCGGCGCTGTGGAGCCGCGGGAGGAGGCTAAGGAGGAGGAAACGCCGCCTCGGCAGCTCCTTCAGCGTTACCTCGCGGCGGCCGGGGAGCAGCTGGAGCCGGGGCTCTGTTACTGTCCGCTCCCCGCTGGCCAAGCCTGCGCCCCGCCGCCCTCGGCAGCCCCACGATCGGACGCCTGCCCGCTGGGCTCGGGTTCCAAGCACCGCGGCGCGGATGTGGCGGATGGCCGCGCGCCGCGGCACGGAGGAATGACCAACGGCGACTCGGGTTTTCTGCCGGGCCGGGACTGTAGCGATCTGGAAGAGGCTCGCGGGCTGGCGCGCGCCGGCGGCCGGGAGTCGCGCCGCCGCCGCCCCTGCGGCCGCCTCCGCCTGGAGGGGCCTGGCGACGAGGACGCGGACGGCGCGGGCAGCTCGTCCGACTGGGCCTCGCCGCTTGAGGACCCGCTGCGGAGCTGCTGCCTGGTGGCCGCGGACGCCGAGGAGCCCGAGGGCGCGGGCAGCGGCTCGGGGGACAGCCCGGCCAACAGCTGCAGCGGTAGCGAGGACTCAGAGCAGCCGGGAGTTGGCGCCGGGGGTCCGGAGGAGGGCTCGCCCCCTGCCACCTCGGCCGAGAGGACTAGTGGGGGTGCGGAGCCGCGCCTGGGCTTTTCTGACATTCACTTGAACTCTCGGAACACTTTCGAGGTGAGCCGCGGTCACAGCGCCAGCGATCACCTGCCCCCGGCCGGGCCGTCGGTGCCCTTGCCCGCCGCGGAGCAGGGTCCTGCGGGGACTTCGGCCCGGGCTCGACGGAGCGGCGGCTTCGCGGACTTCTTCGCCAGGTACTGCGCAGGCTGCGTGGGGACTCGGGGCGGGGCCGGGACCGGGGGCGGGGCCGAGGTCTGGGTCGGAGTCGCAGCCGGAGCCAGAGCCGGGAGCTTGGTCGGCGGCTTCCTTGCCAGCCCCGCACGCGTCAGGGCTTAGCTTTGATTTGTCACTGGAGGAAGAGGAACTGGGTCGGCTTTGTGTTTCTATAGGAGAAGTTGTGAGCTTTGTGGACAGCGAGTCTTTCTGTTGCCTTGTCGGCGGGAGGCTGTACCTGCCATTCATACCTGGCTTCTGAGCAGTCAGGGTCGGCCAGCTGGCTAGTGCCGCATCTGCAGTTGCTTTTTCTGGAAAAGCGGATAACCATCTCCGTCCCCAGTTTTTAAAAATTGTGCTACAAAGATTTAGGTTGTTGGGGGTGGGGGGAGGCGGTATGTGTGTACGGGTGTGGTTGTTGAAAAGAAAAGGAAGTCCTTTCGTAGAGCTGTTTATTTGCTGTGTTTGCATAGAGTCTAAATCCATTCAAGTGGTTTGGGAATTCTTGAAATTAGAAGTGGTTGTGCTTCATAGTGTTTATTCATTTGTTTCAGTGGCCTTTATTAAAATGCAGTTTGGTGTTTAGAATTTTATCCCAATTTTTTAAGCCAAATTAGCGCTTTAAGGAAAGACTTTTCTCTTAATCTCCCAGATAGGCCTCCACTTTTTTCTCCCAATAACTTTTTAAAAAAATGGTATTGTATTTGTTATTTGACAGGATATTCTTGAAATTAAATTATGGGACGGGCGCGGTGGCTCATGCCTGTAATCCCAGCACTTTGGGAGGCTGAGGCGGGCGGACTGTTTGAGGTCAGGGGTTCGAGACCAGCCTGGCCAACATGGTGAAACCCCCGTCTCTACTAAAAGTACAAAAATTAGCCAGGCGTGGTGGCAGGTGCCTGTAATCCCAGCTACTCGGGAGTCTGAGGCAGGGGAATCACTTGAACCCGGGAGGCAGAGGTTGCAGTGAGCCGAGATCGCGCCATTGCACTCCAGCCTGGGGGACAAGAGCGAAAAACTCTGTCTTTCAAGAAAAAGAAAAGAAAGAAAATAAATTATGGCGCTGAACGTTGCAGATTTCAGGATGGGGGTTTGTTGATTTAATAGGGATAAATAAGAGTAGTCAGAAAATACTTAATGGACGTTACTGTAAGGGCAGTTTACGGCGGGGCGCAGTGGCTCACGTCTGTAATCCCAGCACTTTGGGAGGCCGAGGCGGGCGGATCACCTGAGGTCAGGAGTTCGAGACCAGCCTGGCCAACATGGTGAAACCCCGTCTCTACTAAAATATATAAAAATTAGCCGGGCGTATTGGCAGGCGACTTAATCCCAGCTGGTTTGGAGGCGGAGGCAGGAGAATCGTTTGAACCCGGGAGGCGGAGGTTGCAGTGAGCCGAAATCCAGCCATTGCACTCAAACCTGGGGGTTAAGAGTGAGACTTCTCTCAAAAAAAAAAAAAAAAAAAGGCAGTTTTCCTTGAGTTAGATTTTGACACGCCTTTTTTTTCCTTCTTCTTTTTTTTTTAATCCCTAGGTAAATAGGAAAATATTCCCAACTTGTAAAACTTTCCTTTATAGAGTTCTCTCTACTGTGTTTTTGCTACCTTTTTGGGGATCTTGACTACAACCAGAAGTGAAAGAAGCGAATTCTAAGCTCAAGTTTTAGCAGGTTATACAATTAACATACATATTGTAGATATAAAGGCATAATCTTCTGATTATAATTGATATTTCTTATTCCTCTTTCTAATTTATTCCATTTTTTTGCTCATATAAATTTACAAATATAAAGTTTCTTAAATCAAAAGTGGAAAATCCTAATTTTGTGTTACTCAGGACAATATGTATAGTAATGAGATCTGTATTTGTAACATAGTTGCAAAAATATATTTAAAACTTGTACTGGCAATATTCTAAAAGATCTCAAGGTGAGTTAGGTTTATAAATTTGTGACACTGTGTGGCCTTTGGGTGTTTATTGGTCGTATCTATCTTGGTCATGTTTTCAGGTCAGATGTCAGGCAATTTTAGATCTGGGAGGGGCTTTGGAGATCACAGATTCAACTAGTATACTCTTGAGTTCTTGCTCTGTGCCATGCATTGTGACTAGAGATGATTTAGACAACTGTCCCTGACCTGCAGGTGGGGTGCAGGCTAGTGGGGATTAAGTTTGAAGACAGATAAATTGCAATTTATGAACAATTTTTTTTTTTTTTTTTTTTTTGAGATGGAGTTTCCCTCTTTTGCCCAGGCTGGAGTGGGCAAGTGGTGCCATCTTGGCTTATTGCAACCTCCGCCCCCTGGGCTCAAGCGATTCTCCTGCCTCAGCCTCCCGAGTAGCTGGGATTATAGGCGCCTGCCACCACGCCTGGCTAATTTTTGTATTTTTAGTAGAGACCAGGTTTCACCATGTTGGCGAGGCTGGTCTTGAACTCCTGACCTCAGGTGATCCACCCGCCTCAGCCTCCCAAAGTGCTGGGATTACAGGCGTGAGCCACCGCGCCCAGCCAACAACGTTATTTATAAGAGGCTTTCATATTATTAACAGTAGGCAGGAATTTTATTTTTTCTTTCATTTCCCATGTGTTTTAAGTAGGCAGGAATTTTGATTTAATTTTTAAATTTTCTTTTATTTGTAGCCTAATAGAACTTAATATAGCTAGATGACATTCATATGGCCACATTATTCATATGTGTCAGAGCACTCGATTTGAAGTCAGAAAACAGGTGCCCTAAAGTTAATTTCTCTAAGCCTCGTTTTTCGTGATAGAGGTCTGAATGTCAAGACTCTAGGAGTCAGTGCTTCCTTTATATGACATTCTTGGGAAAGAAAGGGCAGAGTCAGAGAGTCACAGTTTTTCTTAACTGAATTCTGAACACCTTAAAGGCAGGAACTGTGACATTCATCTCTGAAACTATAATACTTAGCCACTGGTATGAAGAACACCATTCAGATTGGGTTGAATCAGTAGCTTTCATGGATTCCCCTTTACTGTGCTCTAGCTAGGTAGTGTAATTTTGAGCAAAATCTCCATCCTCAGTGAAAATAATCAGAAATTACCCCTGTCTCACAACACAACCCAAGAGATCCAACCCTACCCCCAAATGCATAGTTGCTATTCTCAACTCTGAAGCTCCAGGTGAGGGCTCTCTTTGGAAGTGGCTTGTTTGGGATGGAATCTTGTTCTTCGGTGCAACTCTTACTCCCATTTTATTTTTTTTAGATGAGGAATCTCATTGTCTAAAGAAGGCAATTTAGTTAGCTAGTGGCAGGCTGGGATTTGAAACCAGGATTCCTGATTTCCCAGTCCATGTTTATGTTCAGTCTACAACCTTTGTTCACTTTATGGCTCTTTTCTCTGCCACCTGTTTATCCTCCATGCTTTTCTTCTTCTTCCCTTCCCACTTCGTTCTTCTCTTTCTCTTAATTAGGCAAAAATCTATATAAGAAACCTTTAAAAAAAAAGTTTTACGTTTACGTAAGAAGGGGGAACATTTTACAGCAATGTATCTATTACTACAAAGTATTATGTTAAATTAAGACACATTATTTCGGTAGCTATCATATAGGAAATACAGGAATTCATTTAGAATATGACTGCTTTCATTTGGAGGGCCTTAGTGGTCATCTTCCACCTTCCTTCCCTTCTACATGAGGTGAGTTCTATTTCAGTCCCTACTGGGGGCTTGCTTCAGTTTCACATGGACACCTTTCTGTGTTTATGGTGACTTGGCTGTCAGAGCGCTAGAAGTAGCATTCCCTCAGATCCTTGACCCTTTCCTGTCTATAAAAATTGAAATGCAGCTGGGCGCAGTGACTCACACCTGTAATCCCAACACTTTGGGAGGGCGAGGCGGGTGGATCACCTGAGGTCAAGAGTTCGAGACCAGCCTGGCCAACATGGCGAAACCCAGATTCCGTCTCAAAAAAAAAAAAAAAGTTGAAATGCTAGATGGGTACCACTCAGCAGTGAGGAGGAGTGAACACTTTTGAAGTCTTTTGTTTTTCCAAGCTTGCCTTAATTCCTCAAGGATCCATTTGTTACTCTTCTTAAAAAATCGTTCTAAGCTGGGCATGGTAGCGGGTGCCTGTAGTCCCAGCTATTCTGGAGGCTGAAGCAGGAGGACTGCCTGAGTCCAGGAGTTCAAGGCTGCAGTGAGCCATGATTGAGTCACTGCACTCTAGCCTGGGTGACAGAGTGAGACTGTGTCTCTTAAAAAAAGTTCTAAACCAAAGTTTTTGTGGGTCCTTCAAGTAAATTAATGTCTTGTTTTCTAAGTAGAATGCTTTATTTTTTACATAGACTCTTTTGTAGTTTTTTGTTTGTTTTTAGGCCATTTAATACTTTTGAAGCTTGTTAGGATTGCATTGGCATAGTTACTGTTATTTTATATAGATACTTATCTGTGTTTCCTGGTAGTGCTGATTTTTTTTTTTTTTTTAAACCAAGTCTTTACATGAATTTGGTGACCTTAAAGGGCATTGCTAAGGTAAGGAAGGAATAATTGAAGATTTTTTTCCCTTTATCTGAAAAGAACATTGACTTTATAGATTTTGAAACATACAGATCCATGTGACTTTCTCTGTAGTTGTTGACTTCTGAAACTTCCTAAATATTGTGGCAAAAGCTATTTTCACAGAGCTCTTTTTACAACGGTTGGGTTGAGTAGGAAAAACTAAAGGCTCTTTTAGTGATTTCTTTTCACATCTAGATAGTCTCCATTCTCCCTAATATGAAAACCAATGAAGATTTTTTTTTTCTTTTTTTTTTTTTTTTTTTGAGACCGAGTCTCGCTTTGTCACCCAGGCTAGAGTGCAGTGGCCGGATCTCAGCTCACTGCAAGCTCCGCCTCCCAGGTTCACGCCATTCTCCTGCCTCAGCCTCCCGCGTAGCTGGGACTACAGGCGCCCGCCGCCTTGCCCGGCTAGTTTTTTGTATGTTTTGGTAGAGACGGCGTTTCACCGTGTTAGCCAGGATGGTCTCGATTTCCTGACCTCGTGATCCCCCGCCTCGGCCTCCCAAAGTGCTGGGATTACAGGCTTGAGCCACCGCGCCCGGCCGAAGATTTTTTTCTTAATTTAAGGTTCTCGGAAACAGCAAAGTCAGCCATGTCCTTTTTTCCACCTAGAATTTGCACTAGTTGACAAAATCATAATTCATCCATCTGACTGAGCCATCATAAACATCTCTGTCCTGTAAGGCTCCCTTACTTGTTCCATAGTGTGTATTCCTCCCCCAGTCAACTAAAATAAAAACGAGTTTCAACGTGAGTTTCTCAAAAAAAAGTTCCTTTCTCAAATAACTAAAGAAAAGGCAGAATATGAAACTTCTGATGTTTTAAAAGATTTTAAAAGCTCCCCAAAGCAGGCAGCTTTTTAATACTCTGATACAATTATTTACAAGGAGAATGAAGGAAAAATCAATTGAATTAAAACCTGTTTTGTTCAGGATCAACTCTGGTACTATAATTAATGTTTAAAATTTTAGGAAAGCAGAAAATAATACATAATTAATTGCTCTGGAATAAACACAAAAGTCTATTAGGATTTTAGAGTGTTGTGAAGCTACCATTATGTTAAATTGGGGAGCTAGCTCAAGAGCCTTTTATATCTTTTCCCTGTGTCTCACTCCTTCACCTATCTCAGATCCAGTATTTTCTTTTAAAAACCCCATAAAAAACAATACTCTAGGGACCTATACTAAAGCACCGGAAATTCAGCATTGGTTCAGGACTTCACCTTAGGAATTTGTGGTTTTCATTCAGTTGGCAGATTAGAAATGTGATAACCTGAATACAAATTAGGTAGAACATATTCAGAAACTCTGATTTTTGTGGAAGTAAGATAATTTAAGCACTCAAACATATTACTTTGAAGCGCTAAATTAAAGTAACTTTTTTTTTGGAGACAGGATCTCACTCTTGTCCAGGCCTGGACTGCGGTGGCATGGCTCACTGCAGCCTCAGACTCCTGGACTCAATTGATCCTTTCAGCTCAGCCTCCCAAGTAGCTCAGACTACAGGCATGCACCACTACGACCTGCTAATTTTGTTTTGTATTTTTTGTAGAGACAGGGTTTTGCCATGTTTCTCAGACTGGTCTCAAACTCCTGGGCTCAAGTGATCTGCCTGCTTTGGCCTCTTAAAGTGCTGGGATTACAGGCATGAGCTACTGCATCCGGCCAAATTAACATTTTTTACTACACAGTTGTAAGCAAAGCAGACTATTATTATAATACTAACTTGGAGTTACTTGTTTAATAGAAATCTCTAAACTATCCAAAATGGCCATAGAGATTTATTTTTAATTTTTAAAATATTTTATTTTCTAATAGTTTTAGATTTGTAGAAAAGTTGCAAAGGTAATACCAAGAGTTTCCACACCCCTCCCCCAGTTCCCCTTTGGTTAACATCACCTTATATTTATGGTACATTTGTCACAACTAAGGAACTAACATTTGTACAATGCTCTTGATTAAACTTCACACTTCATAGGAGATTTTGACTAAAAGGTTTTTATTTGGGGAGTGGTTCTGTTACTTTTAAATGGAAGTTTTCACTTTGAAGTTTTTAGATCTTTTAAGTGGAAGGAAGTTCTATGATCACCTTATTCATGCCTTAATACTCCATGGAAAGCCAATGATGCTGTTGACAAATAATCTTTTATTTGCTAGATATTATCTAACAAGGTGGTATTAATTTAATATTGGAAATGAATTATGCATGGTAACTCATTTTGTAACCTAGAACAATGATATTCACTGCACACTATTTAGGGGCAGCATTTACAAGATTTAAAAACCAGTACCTGTTTGCCTCTAGGAAAAAATATGAAAGTATATCTTAGTTCTACATAATTTCACAGTTTTCTAAAATTATTTTCATATGTATTTTCTTCACAAGTTTTTTTTCCTTTTCTTTTTTTTCATAGAGATGAGGTCTCACCATGTTGCCCAGGCTGGGGTCAAACTCCTGAGCTCAGGTGATCTGCTCACCTCTGCCTCCCAAAGTGCTGGGATCACAGGTGTGAGCCATCGTGCCCAGCCACAGTTTTTTTTGGTGGTTGTTCTTTACATATTGCTGTGACCTAGGAAGGGTAGGGTTTATTTCTATTTTATGGTTATTTGTTCAAAGTCAGATAGCTAATTAAATGTAAGAATTACAACTAGACTATAGATCTATTCCTAGGGCTTGAAGCTAATACACTGATTTCTATGAATTATAAATTTAAGAACAAAAACTTAGCTTTTGGTGTAGTGAAAATACAATGCTTGAGAGATAAGTAACTTGGTTTTTGTCCTAGGTAACAACTTCTGCCATTAAATAATTCTGTTAACCTTGGGCAATTCACTAAATTTCTGGACTTCGGTTTCCTCATCTGTGAAATTGGGATATTCAGAGTCCCTTCAGTTCTAATATTGTGGTATTATAATACACAATTCTGTTGCACCCACAGTAGTAGACCACAAATATTTACTGATTGAGTATTACAAATGTCAACTGAGTTAAAGAGAAAGCTGAAAAAAACAGGATTTTTTTTCCCTCTGTAAAATGAGAGGCATGCTAGAGATAGAACTATTCCTTTCAACTCTAAATTCCACCTTTAATGTGTCTTTTAGCAAAGGTCTAACTCTGCCTTAGAGTAATCATGATAGAAATATCAGTGATCTTTTAGTTTTTTCATGTGAAGGTGGCAGAAAGCAGCAGCTCTTTTTTCTTTTCTGTAGCAAATTCTAGATCTATTTTTTTCTTATTATTTCTTTGAGATGGGGAGGAGTAGTGAGAGAGAGAGAGAGAGAGAGAGAGAATGGGGTATTAAGTACATTTCAGTTAATCAATTAACTGGAATTTAAGCCTTTAACTTCCAGACTATGAGTTATTTCATGAAGGTTGCCATTGTGGCACTTTGGTGAGCTAGTGCAGTTGTTTCTAGCTTTTGGTATATTTCAAGATCACCTGAAACCGCCCAGATATAGTGGCTCATGCCTGTAATCCCAGCACTTTGGGAAGCTGAGATTGGAGATTCGCTTGAGGCCAGGAGTTCCAGCCTGGGCAGTATAGCAAGACCCCATCTCATTTAAAAAATTTAAAAAATCACCTAAAAACACATTTACAAAAGTTAGATTCTCTAATTCACAGCCTCCACCTAGTCAGATTCAGGAGACCTACTATTTGGCTGGTGAATTTGCATTTTTAGAAAGTTGCCTGCTTGGGCCCAGTGGCTCATGCCTACATTGGGAGCCCAAGGTGAGGGGACTGCTTGAGCCCAGGAGTTCAAGGCTGCCTAGGCAACATAGCGAGATGCTGTCTCTACAAAAAATAAAAAAACTAGCTGGGCATGGTGGTGTGCACCTGTAGCCACAGTTACTCGGGTGGCTGAAGTGGGAGGATCACTTGAGCTGGGGAGGTTGGGGCTGCAGTGAGCTATGGTCGTACCACTGCATTCCTGCCTGGATGGCAGAATGAGACTGTCTCCAAAGAAAGATAAAATTGCTTGCAGTTGATTCAGATTGTCAACTAGGTTTTAGTGAATTGCTTAATCCTAGGTGGCATCTTCAAATTACAGGATGGTATGGTGTTTAAAAATGCTGGTTCTAGAGTTAGGCTGCTTGGGTTTGAATTAGCTTACTAGTTCTTTAATTCTGGACTTCTCTGGACCTTAGGCAACTCATCCATAAAATGGGGATTATAATAATGCCTAATTCATGGGATTGCCATGAGGGTTAAATAATATTCTACATTCTTTGTTTTTGCTATGTGGCATATAGTGAAGATTCAAATGTTATTATTCAGACTATAGCAAGACTACTATAACCCCTTCCTCAACTTCACCGCTGAAATCCACGATTTGAAGAAAGAAAGATACTGGATGAATTTTTGTGTACTGTCTGGGAAACGTTACACAATTTGTGCAGTAGAAGATTTTTAAACATAATTTGTACATGGGATTGGATGGATGTTGAAGTAGATTCTGGTGTAGTGATATAACATTTCCCAAAGTCTTGAAGCTTTGACTAAAAAGCAAATCTGAGAAGGAACCGAAAGGAAGGAATGCTGAGAAGGATTAAAATATTTGTATCTTTTATTGTCTTAAGGAACTTTTATAGACAGGCAAAGCCAATTTTTTAGTTTAAGTTCATGAAATGTTTAACTTGGCTTACTCATGCATTTCATACTTAGTATGTTGTGGTAGGAAGGTTTTGGGAAAGAGTGGAAACATTTGGAGATTTTGAGATGATACATCTGTTATCCATCTCTAAATGTATGCAGAAAGGCAAAGTGTGTCCTTTTTGAGGCTGCTTTTTTCTCCCTAGGAACTCTGTTAGCTACACTGTGAGTTATCTTCAGGTAGTTATGGCTGATAGTTGCTTGGACCCTACTACAGTGATTCTTAAATTTAGTGTTTAAAATTACTTGCAAGGGGGAGGGTTGTTAAGAATGCAGATTCCTTGAGACCCAAGTAGATCTTGGGTGGGGTCCGCCGGGAATCCAACTTTTTAAAAGGGCCCGCATGTGATTCTGATGCGGGTGATTCCCCGACTGTAACCACGGAAATAGTGGGCTGGTTAATAAGCAGGTCTCCTCAGGTAGTGACTGAAAGTACAATACACCGTTATAGCTCACATTGCTTTACTGATTTAAAACTGGGTCATATTCAGGTACTATGTAATTGATGAGTATAAACAGAGGTGTATAATAGAGAACAGATTCAAAATACAAATCTGGAAGTACTTTCCTAGCCTTTACTTTGTTGATTAATTATTTCAGCCAAATTCAATCTTGGCTTCCTTTTTATTAATGGGAAAAATCTTTTATTTTCATTTTATGCTGTTTAGATAGCCATGCTTGCCTGTTTGTGAAAAGCTTTAACTTGTAAGATTTTCCTCAGGTCTGCTCAGTTTGTTGGCATACCTTTACCTCTCTCATAGCCTGTGAAAAAAGTGTTAATTTTCCTTCCTTCTGCTAGTTGTAATTATTTTCTGTGCCTTTAAGAAGAAATCCTGCACACTGCACATAGTTTTCTCCCCTCCAGCATTTGCTGCCTCAGCCTTTCTTATGCTTCTTATTTCTGTGGCCGAAATAAGAAAGAGAGGGAAACCCATGTGACTGACTGGGTTTTCAGCGTGCTCTTTCCTGCAATTAAGAGAAGTTTACCTTAGGAAATCAAGCTACAAGTCATGCTCCTTACTTAGAGCTAGTTTGAGAGTGAACTTGATAAGGTGTTTAACTCATCTTTGAATGTGGCTTTTCAGGTATGTTTTTTAATTTGAATTTTATGTTAGATACTTTTTTTGTTTTGTTTTTTTGTTTTTTGTTTTTTTTTTTTGAGACGGAGTCTCACTGTGTCTCCCAGGCTGGAGTGCAGTGGCGCGATCTCGGCTCACTGCAAGCTCCGCCCCCCGGGTTCACGCCATTCTCCCGCCTCAGCCTCCCAAGTAGCTGGGACTACAGGCGCCCGCTACCGCGCCCGGCTAGTTTTTTGTATTTTTAGTAGAGACGGGGTTTCACCATGTTAGCCAGGATAGTCTCGATCTCCTGACCTTGTGATCCACCCGCCTCGGCCTCCCAAAGTGCTGGGATTACAGGCTTGAGCCACCGCGCCCGGCCACTTTTTTTGTTAAAAAATATTTTCATCTGCTTGTCTCTAACCCCACATAGATTAAAACATTTTAAATTTGGAACTGAACATAATAATTTTGAAATCAAATTATGTGCTGTTTTCTCATATTTTCCCAAGTACTGTAATGTACAACTACCCATCATACGTTAGGCATTATTTAGAATTTCCAAATCTAGTTTTCATCTAGATTGTTCATAGCCATCTTTTAGTCAAGTAGGGCAAATACATTTTTTGTTGTTGTCCCAGGAAAAAGTCATTCAAATACTATAATAGTTTACTTTTTTTTTTGTTAGAAAAACATAAAATGTTCACATTATCTGCTTTTGAAAAGCAGGACAGGAATATAAAATAAAGCTAAAGATAATACATTGTTTCCACATTATTCTTGTTAAGGTGGTGAGAAGATGATAAAGAAAATTTGAGGGTTTGGAAGTATGGTGAGAGACACGAGAAACTATTAGAGAATGAGTTTGAAGATATTCGTAGAGAGAGAAATTGCTGGAGAGAGAAATATTAGGGAGAAGTTAGCCATGTAGTTAGTACTTAGGCCTGTTGGTTTCAGAGTATAACCACAGATTATTTCCATATTTTCCTAATTTTTCTACTTGGCCTACCTCAGTGCCTTTGTGGATGTTTCTAGCCACTTGTTTCTTTTTTTTTTTTTTTTTTTTTTTTTTTTTTTTTTTTTTTTTTTTGAGACAGAGTCTTGCTCTGTCGCCCAGGCTGGAGTGCAGTGGCGCGATCTCGGCTCACTGCAAGCTCCGCCTCCCGGGTTCACGCCATTCTCCTGCCTCAGCCTCCCGAGTAGCTGGGACTACAGGCGCCCACAACAGCGCCCGGCTAATTTTTTGTATTTTTAGTAGAGACGGGGTTTCACCGTGGTCTCGATCTCCTGACCTTGTGATCCGCCCGCCTCGGCCTCCCAAAGTGCTGGGATTACAGGCGTGAGCCACCGCGCCCGGCCCACTTGTTTCTTTAAAGTATCTTGTATGTCCCTCCTTAACTTCCCTATTGTCCGTCCGTACCTCCCAGTGGCTTAATAGGCCATACTGTGAAACTGAACTTTTTTTTTTCTTTTTCTTTTTTCTTTTTGAGACGGAGCCTCCCTCTGTCTCTCAGGCTAGAGTACAGTGGTGCGATCTTGGCTTTCTGCCACTTCTGCCTCCCGGGTTCCAGGGATTCTCCGGTCTCAGCCTCCGGAGTCGCTGGGATTACAGCCGTGCGCCTCACGCCCGGCTAATTTTTTGTATTTTTAGTACAGATGGGGTTTCACCATGTTGGCCAGGCTGGTCTCGAACTCCTGACCTGAAGTGATCTATCCCCCGCGGCCTCCCAAAGTGCTGGGATTACAGGCAAACTGAACTATTTTTTAATAATAGGTCGTATATATAAAGTTTAATTTAGGCTCTAAAAGTTTAGGTTGTTAATATGATAGTTTCGGGTACTAAAATGTACATTTATCAAAAGGTAAAATAAATGCAATATACAGTTGCACACACTGTATTCTTATTTGAGTTCCAGTGCTAAAAGGAAAGGAAAATTTTTCCTACAAGTACCAGGGTAAATCTGGCAAATGGAATTAAAGTCCCTCTTACCCATGTGGAAAAAATTCATGGTTCATTACCAGGAAGATATAGTACACAGAAGTTTAAGTTCTAAAGTAAGTTATTGAAGTTTTAAATAAGGAAAACATCCCAACTGAATAAGTTTTTGTATTTTTGAAGAGTGATAACATTTAAGTTGCTTTTTTGTACTTACATAAGCCTTAACTCCCCCAACCCCTCACTGACTTTTTGACGTTATTGGTACTACCCAGAGTTACAGAGATTGGTAATCCTTGAATGTTATTTAGGAAACAACTCGTGATTCAGAATTGTGTTTTGGTTACCAAAATTTTTGATCAAAATTTTGATCAAAGATTTCTTTGATCTAAAGACTAATAAAACTAGCCAGGCGCCGTGGCTTACGCCTGTAATCCCAGCACTTTGGGAGGCTTAGGCGGAAGGATCACGAGGTCAGGAGATCAAGAGCATCCTGGCTAACACGGTGAAACTCCGTCTCTAGTAAAAATACAAAACAATTAGGCGAGCGTAATGGCGAGTGCCTGTAGTCCCAGCTACTGGAAAGGCTGAGACGGGAGAATAGTGTGAACCCAGGAGGCCGAGCTTGCAGTGAGCCGAGATCGTGCCACTGCACTTCAGCCTGGGCGACAGAGTAAGACTCTGTCTCAGGAAAAAAAAAAATAAATAAATAAAATAAAATAAAACTTTTGATAGGTAATTATTATATAAGGTAACTAGCACACTAATTGAACAAATAACTGGAGGATAATGCCCATCTTTGTGATATACTCTCAGAAGCACAGTAATACTGTCAAGAATGCTAGGATAAGGATTAACTTTCAAAACTGGGTGGGTGTACAAATAACACAGCTGAGAACTCTACTGCATGAAGGGAAAATTTTAGGAAATAACCACTATAAAATTTTCTTGAGTAAAATAATAACTAGCCACTTATTTTAATGAGTAGATAAGATTGTATTGCTCTTCTACAACACCACTGAAACGTAATCTTTTGATTTAGTTGTCCATTTAATAAAAACATAACACTGTGTAGGGAAAAAAATACAATTACCTTGGTCAGGATCCAGGTTTCACCTGTGCAACTGGAAGAAAGGTTCTATCATGCATATCGTCAGTTCAGGATGTACTTCTAGGTTAGACATGAGCAAAATGTCAAAGCAAAGCACCAGCAGCTACCATACAGCTAAGTGTATGCCTTTTTATTCTCAGAAGGTTTAGACATCTGATACATGTTATTTAGTCATGCTTGAATTCTTTTACTAATTTGGAGCTCAGTTTTCTCAACAGAGCCTATTGAGGGTATTAGTTGTGTTGTTAGAAGGTTCTATGTTGAAGTACAGTGTGGTTCATCGTAATGTTCATAGTCCCAATTTCCCCCTTAGCGCCACAAAAAACAATTCAATTCATTTACATGATTACCCTTCAGACATTTAAGATTGCTGCAGAACCCTTTTTAGTTCTTACGAATTAGTCTGGAATTTTCTTACTATTTATTCATTCAGCAAATTATTGTGAGTCCTCTATGTATACTAGGCACTAGGCACATAGGAAATTAGGTAAACAGAACATTTTATTTAAAAAGTTTCACATAAGGGAGTCCTATAATATCAATGCTTACAGTATTACCTGATTAGTGTTATAAAAGAGGATATGAGATGCATCAGTACCACTGAGGAAGGAGTGATTAACTTTGAGATAGGAAGTTAGGAACTTTACAGTAGATGAAACATGAAAGCTTATTATTTTACTAATGAAGAGGGCTTGGGTTAGAATGACTCTAATGACAGGACAGGTAAAAATAACATATAGAATTATATATAAAATAGCTCAGCACTTTTTGGGACTGCAGATTCTCATCAGTATGATTGCCCCTAGGGTGTATGAGGTATGTGTCAAAAACTGAGGCAAAAAGGTTGGGTCTAAATTATGGAGGAGCTAAATTTGTCTGACAGAACTAAGTAATTTGAACTGATTCAGTGAGAGGTGGCAGTACAGGGAACATTTGTGAGTTTTTTAAACAATGGCGACATACTTAGAACTACATTTCGGAACGGTGACTTGCATAGCAGTGTGGCAGATGATTTACGACTTGAGAAACTGGAGCATGGAGATAGTTATGGTAGTTTATGGGTGCTTGTCAGTCTCCTTTTCAAAATGTGATATCCAGATAGTTGATGTAAATAACGTGTTTTTTTTTTTTTTAACCAGTAATATTGGATTAGAGAAAAAAAGTAAATAACTTTAAATAAATCTTTCAGTCTCTGCAAGAAGGGGTCATTAATAAGTTGAGTGAGACATACCAGTAGTCTTTTTGTGAAGCTTTAAGGAAAATAAACTTTGAACTGGATTTTTGTTTTTGAAGGAATTGAGATGATATGAAAATAGTCATGTGAAAAATTATGCTTACCATATTTTGTAAGGAATTTAATGAGGATGGGAAAAGAGTCAGAATAGCTATTTGGCTACATGTTTTGCTGTTGTGGATCAGAAAGGAAACAACTTCAGGAAAAACCCTGGAGGTGTAAAATTGTTGCAAAATCAAGGTTTTACATCTAGTGTAAAAGTTCTGTACATTGCTTTATAAAAGTGGACTGGGACAGTGTACTCATCAGCCACTTTTGAGGATTGAATGAGATAAAGACAAAATATTGAGACTTCCATAATTACCTCTATGTATGTGTCTTTTTTTTTTTTTTTTTTTGAGATGGATTCTTGCCCTGTTGCCCAGGCTGGAATGCAGTGGGGCGATTGGCTCACTGCAAGCTCCGCCTCCCGGGTTCACACCATTCTCCTACCTCAGCCTCCTGAGTAGCTGGGAGTACAGGCCACCCGCCACCACGCCCAGCTAGTTATTTTTTTTGAATGTTTAGTAGAGATGGGGTTTCACTGTGTTAGCCAGGATGGTCTCGATCTCCTGACCTTGTGATCCGCCCGCCTCGGCCTCCCAAAGTGCTGGGATTACAGACGTGAGCCACCGTGCCTGGCCCATGTGTGTCTCTTCTACTAAATTGCAAAGTCTCCAGAGACAGGGACCATGTTCTTGTTCATTTTTTTTTTTTTTAACCTTTTAAAAAGGTTAAAGGTTAAACCTTTTGAAAAGGTTAAAGGTTAAAAAGATTAAATTGAAGGATAATTGAACCTGAAACTTGGGGTCTGCCACCCTTAAATTTGGTTATCTCCAAGTAAATCTAGCTCTAATAATTTTAACAAAGCCCAACAATCTTTAGTTACCCGTGTGCTGGCAAAACACAGTCCATGTTTAAAGGAGTAACTACCAGGCCCGGCACGGTGGCTCACGCCTGTGATCCCAGCACTTTGGGAGGCCGAGGCGGGTGGATCATGAGGTCAGGAGATTGAGACCATCCTGGCTAACACAGGGAAACCCCGTCTCTACTAAAAATACAAAAAATTAGCCGGGCATGGTGGCCGGTGCCTGTAGTCCTAGCTACTGGGGAGGCTGAGGCAGGAGAACCCGGAAGGTGGAGCTTGCAGTGAGCCGAGATCGGGCCACTGCACTCCAGTCTGGGTGACAGAGTGAGACTCCGAGACTCTGTCTCAAAAAAAAAAAAAAAAAAAAAAAAAGGGATTAACTATCTAAACGTATAGATTTTGGTAAAATACTTGTGGCAGCTGCATAACTTTTAAGAAAATCTAGACTACAGCATCTGTAACTGAAATGTAATATAAAGGAAGTGCTGAATTTTGTTTTATAAATATTGCCTTAATGCTGTTGCTAGTTTTGAAGAAAATATCTTCTTTAGGTTTTCTTATTAGCCTAACAGATTATTCTCAATTTCTGTAGAACTAGTTATGTCTGTTTTTTGCACTCAATCTTTTTATATTTTGGTCTTTTATTATTATTATTATTATTATTTTTGAGACAGAGTTGTACTCTCACCCAGACTGGAGTGCACTGGTGCAATCTTGGCTTACTGCAACCTCTGCCTCCTGGGTTCAAGTGATTCTCCTGCCTCAGTCTCCCAAGTGGCTGGGATTACAGGCACGTGCCACTGTGCCAGGCTAATTTTTTGTATTTTTAGTAGAGATGAGGTTTCGCCCTGTTGGTCAGGCTGGTCTCGAACGCCTGACCTCAAGTGATCCACCTGCCTCAGCCTCCCAAAGTGCTGGGATTAGAGGCTGAGCCACCGTGCCCAGCGCTCCCCCGCCTTTTTTTTTCTTTTCTTTTTTTTTTTCGAGACAGAGTCTTGCTCTGTCACCCAGGCGAGAGTGCAGTGGCGCGATCTCGGCTGGAGCAATCTCGGCTCACTGCAACATCTGCCTCCTAAGTTCAAGTGATTCTCCTGCCTCAGCCTCCCGAGTAGCCTGGACTAGAGGCGCACGCCCCCACGGCCGGCTAATTTTTGTATTTTTAGTAGATATGGGGTTTCACCATGTTGGCCAGAATGGTCTCGATCTCCTGACCTCCTGATCTGCCCACCTCGGCCTCCCGAAGTTCTGGGATTACAGACGTGAGCCACCACAGCTGGCCTCCCAGCCATTTTTTTGATAGCAAACACATACATCTTTTATTAAGTATTTATACATTTACTATTAAATGTGTTAAATGTACAGGTTATTTAATGTATATTACAGTATATTAAGTATATAGGTTATTTAGTATAATTTCATACTAAATAACGTTTGTTTATCATCAGTGAAGTTTTTAACATTAACCTGCATTTTAGATTCAATAAAACTTAAAAGGCCGGGCGTGATGGCTTATGCCTGTAATCATCACTTTGTGAGGCCAAGGTGGGTGGATCATGAGGTAAGGCGTTTGAGACCAGCCTGGCCAACCTGGTGAAACCCCGTCTCTACTAAAAATAGAAAAAATTAGCTGGACGTGGTGGTGCCTGTAATCCCAGCTTCTTGGGAGGCTGAGGCAGGAGAATTCCTTGAATCCGGAAGGCAGAAGTTGCAGTGAGCCGATATTGCGCCACTACACTCTAGCTTGGGCGACAGAGCAAGACTCGGTCTCGTGGAAAGAAAAAACAAACTTAAAAGCAGCTCATACAGAATAAACAGCTTTTGATAGGAACAGTCATTTTATATTTTGTTTAAAAAGCCTTAACCAGTGTAATTTAGTTTTCTATTTAATATATTCAATACCAAACAGAGCCACAAAGAAAAAAGTGAATCTCCTCTAAGTTTTTATTTTACCGCAATGTGTGGTTTACATATGGCTTTTGGTTTGGGATACTTACTCCTACCGAAAGATGTAAGCGGTTAGTCTGTTGATGAATGCTGGCAACCATATTTTAAAAACTGAAACTGGAAGTTCAGTTTTATAAATCTGCTAAATTTTTTTATCGCAGTGGAATATATTGCTGTGGACCGAATGTTTGTGTCCCTCCAAAATTTATGTGTTGAAGCCCTAATCCCCAGTAATGATATTTGGAGGTGGGATCTTTGAGGTAATTAGGTTTAGATGAGTTCAGGAGGGTGGGACTCTAATGATGGGATTAACACCCTTATAAGAAGAGGCCCTGGGGAGCTTGCTTCCCTTTTTCTGCCCTGCTGCTATGTGAGCAAACAGCAGAAAGGTAGCTGTCTGAAAACCAGAAGAGACTCCTCACCAGACACCAAATTTGCTGGGACCTTGATCTTAGACTTTTCTGTCTCCAGAACTGTGAGATACAAATGTCTGTTGTTCAAGTCACCAAGTCGATGATATTTTGTTATAGCAACCTGAGCTAAGACATGCATATAACATAAAATTTACATTTAGTGACATTCAATACATTCACAATGTTGTACAACTAGCACCACTATCTAGTTCTAGAACATTTCATTACCCCAAAAAGAAGCTCTGTACTCACTAAGCAGTCACTTCCATCCTGCCTTGTCCCCAAGCCAACAATCTGTTTTTGGTCTCTGTGCATTTGCTTAGTCTGGGTATTTCATATAAAGGGAGTCATATAGTTTTTGACTGTTTATGTCTGGCTTCTTTCACTTTGCATGTTTTTAAGGTTCATTTATATTGTAGCATGCATCAGTACAGCATTACTTTTTATGATTGCATAATAGTCCATTGCTTGGATATATCATTTTGTTTATCCATTTATCCGCTGGTGGACATTTGGGTGGTTTCCGTCTTTTAGTTGTTATAGATAGTGCTGCTAGTATCATTTGGGTACAAGTTTTTGTTTGAGCACTTTTTTCTTTCAAGTTTTATTTTTAATTGACAAATGTATATTTATGGGGCACAATGTGAAGTTTTGATATATGTTTGCATTGTGGAATAATCAAATCAGTCTGATTAGCATATCATCACCTCAAACATTTATCATTGATTTATGCTGAAAACATTAAAAAATCCTCTTTTAACTGTTTTGAAATGTATATTACTATTAACTGTAGTCACTGTGCTATGCAGTAGAACACCAAAACTTATTCCTTCTGTCTAACTGAAACCCATTTTGTACCCACTGACCAATATTTCCCCTTTTCCCTTTCACTCTCCTCCACCCATCTCCATCTCCTTCCCCCATGACCACCCCCCGGCCTCTGGTAACTACTATTCTACTCTCTACTGCTATTAGTCTGACTTCTTTAGATTCCAAATAGAAGTGAGATCATGTGGGATTTGTCTCTCTGCGTGGCTAATTTCACTTAATATAATGTTCTCTCTGTTCATCCATGTTGTCACAAATGACAGAATTTCCTAATTTAAAAATGCTGAATATATTCCATCGTGTACATATACATTTTAAAATGCATTCATCCATTGATGGACACTTAGGTTGTTTCCATATCTTGACTATTGTGAATAATGCTGTGTTTGAACATGGGAGTATAGAGATATCTTAAACATACTGATATCAGTTCCTTTGGGCATATTCCCTGAGCACTGGTTTTTAATTCTTTTGGATGCTATGCCCCTTAGTGAAATTGTTGGGTTATAGGATAATTCTGTGTTTAAGTCATTGAGGAACTGCCAAACTGTTTTCTAAAAGCTGCAGCATTTTCCATTCCCACTAGCAATGAATGAGGGTTCCAGTTTCTCTATGTTCTTGTTATTTTCTTTCAGAAAAAAATATATATAGCCATCCTAATGGGTTTGGAATAGTATTTCTTTGTGATTTTGGTTTGCATTTTCTAATAATGAATGATGCTGAGCATCTATTCATGTTCTTGTTGCCCATTTGTATATCATCTTTGCAAAAATGTTTATTCAAATCCTTTGCCTAATATTAATTGGGCTGTGTGTGTTTTTGGTGTTGAGTTATATGAGTTCTTTGCCTATTTTGGATTCTAGACCCTTATCAGATAAGTGATTTGCAATTATTTTCTCCTATGGGTGTCATTAAACCTTCTTGATAGTACCATTTGATGCACAAAAGTAGAAACGTTTTAAATTTTATGTGTATACAGTTCTAAGTTTGTGTAACCAGTTTAGTTTTTACCTTAATAGGGGAAATAAGATGTATATTTAGCTATCTGTAGCATAGGCGGGAAAGTGTAGAATATATTGAAGAGTACAGAGTTTAGATGATATCTTAGGCTTCATGTAGTTTTTGGTTTTTTTTTTTTTTTCTTTTTTTGGAGTCAGAGTCTTGCTCTGTCGCCAGGCTGGAGTGCAGTGTCCCGATCTCAGATAACTGTGACCTCTGCCTCTCGGGTTCAAGTGATTCTTATGCTTCAGCCTCCCGAGTAGCTGGGACTACAGGTGCGTGCCATCACACCCAACCAATTTTTGTATTTTTAGTAGAGACAGGATTTCATCATGTTGGCCAAGATGGTCTCGATCTTCTGACCTCATGATCCGCCCGCCTCGGCCTCCTAAAGTGCTGGGAGTACATGCGTGAGCCACCGCGCCCAGCTGGGTTCATGTAGTTTTAAGGAACAGAAGTCTACTTAAGCTAACTTATTTTTTCTTTTTTTTCTGGACTCCCATCAAGAAACAATGTTTGTTTGTTTGTTTATTACTTTTTAAGAGATGAAGTCTTGCTCCGTAGCCAGACTGGAGTACAGTGGCGTGACCATAGCTCACTACAGCGTCAAACTCCTGGGCTCAAGCAGTCTTCTTGCCTCAGCCTTTTGAGTAGTAGGGACTATACATACGGTGCTTGGCTAATTTCTTTGCTGTTTTTTTTTTTTAGAGATGGATGTTTCAGTATGTTGCCCAGGCAGGTTTTGAACTCCTGGCCTCAAGCAATTCTCCTGTCTCAGCCTCCCAAGTTGTTGGGATTACAGGTGTGAGCCACCATACCTGGCTAAGCTACCTTAAATAAAGTAGAATTTATTGTTAGCATATAATAGGCATCTTGTGGGCATTTTGAAGATAAAAAATAAACTAGGCTGGGCACTGTGGCTCAAGCCTGTAGCCCTAGTTACACAGGAGGCTGAGGCAGGAGGATCGTTTGAGCTCAGGAGTTTGATGCTGCAGTGAGCCATGATCATGCCAGTGTGCTCTAGCCTGGGTGACAGAATGAGGCCCCGTCTCGAAAGAAAGAAAGAGAAGGAGAGAGGGAAAGATAAAGAAAAGAAAAAAAAAGAAAAGTAAAATAAGAAAATAAACTATATCTAGATTGCAGAGTGCCAGGAACAGTGGTTTTTCGACTCTTTTTCTGTCTCCTAATTGTTCAATGCGTGGTTTCTACCTACACAGGCTCTGTGAAGGCTGTACCAGCTCTACACGAATTATCAGTTCAAGCATTCATCATCCTTTTTTTTTTTTTTTTTTTTTTTTTTTTTTTTGAGATGGAGTCTCACTCTTGTTGCCCAGGCTGGAATGCAGTGGCGATCTTGGCCCACTGCAACCTCCACCTCTCGGGTTCAAGTGATTCTCCTGCCTCAGCCTCCTGAGTAGCTGGGATTATAGGCACCTGCTACCATGCCTGGCTAATTTTTTTACTTTTAGTAGAGATGGAGTTTGGCCATGTTGGCCAGGCTGGTCTCGAACGCCTGACCTCAGGTGATCCACCCGCCACAGCCTCCCAAAGTGCTGGGATTACAGTTGTGAGCCACCGTGCCTGGCCTCATTCACCTTTTTTTTTTTTTGAGATGGAATCTCGCTCTGTCTCCCAGGCTGGAGTGCGGTGGCGCGATCTCCGCTCACTGCAAGCTCCGTCGCCTCTCGGGTTCACGCCATTCTCCTGCCTCAGCCTCCCGAGAAGCTGGGACTACAGGCGCCCACCACCACGCCCGGCTAATTTTTTTGTATTTTTAGTAGAGACGGGGTTTCACCATGTTCGCCAGGGTGGTCTCGATCTTCTGACCTTGTGATCTGCCTGCCTCAGCCTCCCAAAGTACTGGGATTACAGGCGTGAGCCACCACACCCGGCTCATTCACCATTTTTTAACTGTCTCAGTCTCTAAGGCTTCTATTAAAAAACTTGGGGGGTCTGCTTGTCTTTGCCTGTGTATGAATTTTTCTCCGTTTTATCAGTGGTACAGTTTAATCAGCTCTGACTAAGGGGTCGGATCATAAACTACAAAAATAACCACTTTGGGCTACTGTTTCAGAGAAGGAATGGCAGAGTGGGAGTAGGTTTTAGGCATGCCAGAACCACGTATAGTCAGATGACCCTTTCTGTCTGTGGGTTCCATATCCATGGATTCGACCAACCTAGGATCGTAAATGTCCAGAAAAAATAGTCTGTATTGAACATGTACAGACTTTCTTTCTTGTTATTCCCTATAAATATACAGTATAACAAATATTTACATAGCATTTACATTGTTTTAGGTATTATAATTAATCTAAGATTATTTAAAGTATACAAGAAGATGTGTATCGGTTATATGTAAATAGTGCACCAGTTTATATAAGGGACTTGAACATCCGAGAATTTTGGTATCTGAGGGAAGTCCTGGAATCAGTCCCCCACAGATGCCGAAGGACACTGTATATTTTTTCTAGTTGTAGAAAGAGAGTAGTAGGAAATAATATTGTAAAGATAATTTGTGTCCCCATTGTGGAGAGCTTTTAATGCTAGGGTAAATAATTAAAACTCTTCCATAAATAGTAGGGAGTTATTGAGGATTTGGGGACAAGGAAATGAAATAGTCTGTTCTTTTCTGCTTATACTTAGTAGTGTTTTCTAGTTGTAATGGCTTATCTGTCATTTTCTTCCTCTCTCCAATCTGTGTTTGTCTGAATTCTCCCTTCATTCATTCAGTAAGCGTATTTGAGCACCAACTATATTCCAACAAAAGAAGGAGCTAGAATAAGGCCTTTCTGTTGAAACCAGTGATGCAAACATAAATTGAAACACTGTGCTGTGATACTAGCTCAGGGAGCATGAGATGGAGTGTTTTAAATTCTTTGAAAATAAAGAATAGCACTTCAGCAACAGAAAGAGACACAAAATGGAATGAGGATTTCATTACAGGCCCTGGGAGTACATGGCATGCCTGAAGGCCACGTGGAGATGGGTCAGTGCTGGGAAGGGTAGAGGGGGCCCATGGGCCAAAGCTTTTATTGGCATCCAGGGCGTATCTAAGCAGATTTCCTGTAGGGGGAATTCTAATTAATGGGTTTAAAGTAAACTGGTAAGACTTTTAGAAGGTCACTGTGGCATGTCTGCACAATCCATGCAGGGTTTGGCAGTCAGTGGGGCCAGTTAAGTAGGTTGTATTCAGCTGTCCCATAGGGAGGTGATCAATAGGAGGTCCACCTTGAGGAACTGGGAAGAGGTGTAGAACTGGAAACTGTCAAGGATGACTGAGCCCTGCTTCTAGTATGAGAAAGTTAAACTGATATTTAAAAACTGATGCCAAGGCAACATAAAATTATAGGGAATCACTGCATGGGGCAAACAAAACTTACTCCTCTGGCACTAACTCTGGTTTGCAAGTCCATCTTCAAGTTCATTTCCAGGGTAGGAGGGGGTGTGACTATAAAGAGATAGCATGAAGGAGTTTTTTGTTTGTTTTCTCTGTACTTCAGTGGGTGCAAAATGAGGGAGTTTTTTTTTTTTTGGAGGGTGATGGAAGTGTTCTATACCTGAATTGGGAGTGTTCTATACTTCGATTGTGATAGTAGTTACACAAATCTATACATGTGATAAAACTTGTGGAACTATACACCAAAAGAAAAATGGTCAGTTTTGTTCTATGTCAGTTTAAAAAAGAAAATATTCAGTGAGTGCAGGGCATTGTGAAGGTTACATGTATCCTGTTCAATTAATTTCTCTGAAATTAGCTGACTTTCATTCCTTGTGTGAAGTCACAGCACTGAAGTTACAATGATAAATTTGGAGCTCACACTCTAATGCAGTGGAGACATCATAGAACTCACATTTTTTTTTTTTGTTCTGCAACTCAACCAAGTAGTAAGAGCTCACATTTTAATGCAGAAGACAGCTGATTAAATTTGCAAAATTGTTTTGGCTATTTTATTTCCTTTGCCTTTCCATTTTGATTTTAGAATCAACTTGTTTTTATTTACAGATAATTCTTGTTAATTAACTTGGGGAGCATTGACATCTTTATGATGTTGAATCTTTCAATTTTTGAGCACAGTATGTCTAGCCATTTATTTGGGTCATTTTTTATTTCCTTCATCAGTGTTTTGACATTTTCAGCATACCCATCCTGTCATATTTTGTTAAATTTATAACTAAATATTTAATTTTTTGGCACTATTATAAATTATACTTCTTAAAAATTTCACTTTCTAACTATTCATTACTAATTCATAGAAATAGGATTGATTTTTGTGTGCTTGCCTTTTATCTTGTAATCCTGCTAAACTTACTTAACTTACTAGGAACTTTTTTGTAGATTCTATGAGGCGACTGTAGACAGTCATGTTGTCTGCAAATAAGAGAACATTTTATTTTTTCCTTTCTACTATTTGAGATTTTTAACTTAATTTTTCTTGTCTTATTGCACTGGCTAGGACTTTCAGCATGATTTTGAAAGGGAATGGCAAAAGTGGACATCATTATCTGGTTTCCATTCTCAGGGGAAACATTTAATGTTTCACCATCATTAAGCATGATGTTACCTGTAGGGTTTTTAAAATTATTTTTTATTTTTCTGTTTTGGTAGATGCCTTTAATTAAGCTAAAGAATTTCCCTTTTATTCATAGTTTTCTTTGGATTTTTTTATTGTATTAATATTGCCAAATGACTTTTCTGTGTCCATTGATGTAATCGTGTGGGTTTTTCTCATTTAGATTGTGAATATAATTTGATACATTGATGACTTTCTTTTTTTTTTTTTTTTTTTTTTTTTTGAGACGGAGTCGCGCTCTGTCGCCCAGACTGGAGTGCAGTGGCCGGATCTCAGCTCACTGCAAGCTCCGCCTCCCAGGTTTACGCCATTCTCCTGCCTCAGCCTCCCGAGTAACTGGGACTACAGACGCCCGCCACCTCGCCCGGCTAGTTTTTTGTATTTTTTTTAGTAGAGACGGGGTTTCACCGTGTTAGCCAGGATGGTCTCGATCTCCTGACCTCATGATCCGCCCGTCTCGGCCTCCCAAAGTGCTGGGATTACAGGCTTGAGCCACCGCGCCCGGCCCATTGATGACTTTCAAGTGTTGAATGAGCCATGTATTCCCAAGATAAACCCCACTTGGTCTTGTTGTTTTACCTTTTACAGATTGTCAGATTTGATTTTTTTTAGACGGAGTCTCGCTCTGTTGCCCAGGCTGGAGTGCAGTGGCACGATCTCGGCTCACTGCAACCTCTGCCTCCCAGGTTCAAGCAATTCTCTGCCTCAGCCTCCCGAGTAGCTAGGACTACAGGTGCTTGCCACCACACCCAGCTAATTTTTTGCATTTTTAATAGAGACAGAGTTTCACCATCTTGGGCAGGCTGACCTTGAACTCCTAACCTCTTGATCCACCCGTCTTGGCCTTTCAAAGTGCTGGGATTACAGGCGTGAGCCACCATGGCTGGCCTGATTTTTTTTTTTTGAGACGGAGTCTGGCTCTTTTGCCCAGGCTGGAGTGCAGTGGCGCTGTCTTGGCTCACTGCAAGCTCTGCCTCTCGGGTTCGCCATTCTCCTGCCTCAACCTCCCAAGTAGCTGGGACTACAGGCGCCCGCCACCACGCTCAGCTAATTTTTTTCTTTGTATTTTTTTACTAGAGACGGGATTTCACCGTGTTAACCAGGATGGTCTTGATCCCCTGACCTCGTGATCCACTCACGTCGGCCTCCCAAAGTGCTGGGATTACAGGCGTGAGCCACCGTGCCTGGCCTGATTTTTTTTATTTAAATGTTTTAACAGCATTATTGAGACATAATTAAAATACCATACAACTTGCCCCTTTAAAGTGTACAATTGGTAGTTTTCAGCACATTCATAGAGTTGTGCAACTATCACCCTAATCAATTTTAGAACATTTCTGTCATCCCCAAAAGAAACCCTGTACCTATTATGAAGATTAAATACACATGAAGGTATTTCACTCTTACTGTAAACAAAAACACTGTCAGTTTCTGTTGTATTTATACAATAGGCGTAAATGGAAAGGTATTTACACATATGGTTAGTTTTATTTATCATTCCTCATCAGTCATCTTAGCTGTGTTTCCCAACTTTCTCCTATGTTAAAAGGTATCTTACCTGCTGGTGACTGAAATATTTTGCCCATGTTCTGCTGATGTTGTTCCTTATTACCGCTTGTGTGCTTGTCCTGAAAGTTCTTTCCTATATCCTTCCTCTTTTCTTCTGGTGGTTTCTAACTTCCCTTTGAATATCTTAGATACTACCATTGGTCCTAAAGCAACAGAGACTTTCTTTTTTTTTTTTTTTTTTTTTTTTTTTTTTTTTTTG